>NC_041391.1:593438035-593494881 GCF_002162155.2 Triticum dicoccoides
ACACACACACACACACACACCTTGGACGCCCTCCACACACACACACACACACCTTGGACCCCCTCCACACACACCACCCCTCCCTCACCCCAAACCTAGCTAGGTCGCCGCCGCCGCCTGCATTATCAACCTCTGCCGGTCTCCCCGTGCAGTTAACCCACTGATATACATACCCTCGCAGCCCTGAGTTTCTTAGAAGACGCCTGCGAAACGCCCCCTTTCCCAGAGATCCCCATCCCCACCCCTCCCCCACTCTAGAGCGTCATAGCCTAAGCCCGGCTACGCTTCCCGGGGAGCTCAAGGAGCGAATGGCCCAAAAGAGCTTTACGCGGCCTCTTCACCCGACGTCGATGAGGTGGCCGCCGAGGAAGCTGATGACAATGAATGGGCCTGGATTGAGCCTTTCAATCAGCAGGATAGAGTATTCTGGCATGTCACGGACGCTAGGTACGACATCGAGGTCGTCGACACCGACGGCTTGACGCGGGTTATGTCACAGGTCAAGTTGCCCACCCCCAACCCTTCGAGTTCGACAACCATCGATATCATCTATGGCCCTGCCGCTGATCTCCTGCGGCTCGTTATGAACAATTTGCCATCCTTCATTGCCATGAAGCCCCTTTTTTCATTTCTGGAGGACACGTTCTGCGATGCTGGCTTCAGATGCTCAACTGGCAAGTCAGACCTCATAGACGGTGACCATGCGGAGGAGCCAATCTGTGAGAAGTGAGGAAACCCGTGATTTTTTTTCTTGAACCCCTTTTGTAGTGAGAACTTGTCCAGTATTTATTGCTATATTTGGTTGTTTGCATTACGCCTTGTTTATTTCTACGATTTGTGGTTTTTCGGTTGTTTGTAGTTAGCATATGTCCAGTTTCAGTTGCCATCTTTGGTTGTTCGTAGTATGCCTTGTTTATTTCAGCTATTAACAGTGTGATGTTCTATATATTGTTCTATATGTGCTAGTATGAACTGTGTAGTTCAATTTCATCAATACCAAATTTAACAATAGCTCTATGATGACTATATTTGGTTGTTAAGCATGTTGTACTCCCTCCAAATCTTTTTAGTTCGCATATAAGATTTGTCTAAAGTCAAGCCTCTTCAAGTTTGACCAACTTTATAGAACAAAATACCAACATTCACAATATGAATAAATATTAGTACATGTGTCATGACTTAACTTTTCATATTGTATAACTTTAGCATGCTAGATGTTGATATATTTTCATATAAATAAGGTCAAACTTTATGAAGTTTGACTTTAGGCAATTCTTACATGCAGAGTAAAAAGGATCGGAGGGAGTATTGAACACGCCTTTCCATTTAATTTAACAATGAAACTATTTGGATACTCTAACTTAACTAGAGGTTAGAGTTAGTTTCTAGCTCATGACAGTTAAAAGGGAGAGAGAGATTGGTGGAATAGTTGATTGTATTGCTTGAGCCTCGTGGGCATTCAACCGACACGAACAAAGTCACACATGTGCTAGATCATCGAAACACAAGAGAGGTACAAGATCCAAATTCAACAAGAGACGGTACAAAGGGTAACCAGTTCTTCTCCATGAGGAGGTCTTGATGAGGGTCTTCTCCGGATGGAGGTCTTAAATCCAGGTGGATCTTCTCCAGAGAGGTGTCGGTCCCTCACGAGGAGTAGATCCAGATGGATGAGCGAGGCTCTATCTCACAAATGAGCTAAATCAACGCTAACCCTAAAATGTAGGTGGAGGAGGAGTATATATAGTCTAAGGGGCGAAGGGGTACATGGGCTTTTGGACCGGATACACTGCACGCAGGCAGGAGGGGCCGGATGTCCAGGCGACGGGCCGGATGTCCAGGCTTTCCCAAGACGCCGGATGTCCGGGCATTGGGGCTGGATGTCCGGGCTAGCGAGATACAGCTTCTGGATGTTCTGTGATGGGGCGCCGGATGTCCGGGCTGTGGTCGGATGTCCGAGCTTGTGGGATGGGTCGGATGTCCGGGGCCTGGCCGGATGTCCGGATCCTGTAGCTCTTCAGTTGCTGGGCTGCTACTATTGTTGACATCTTCAGGGGCCAGATGTTCAGGCCAGGGCCGGATGTCCGGATCCTGTAGCCGTTCTCCGGTTCCTCTCGTCGTGCCCCTTCATCCTTGTACTTGGGGACTTGTCCATCATTCTGAGCATCTCCGAGAGGGTCTCCTTGGTACCTAGGCATGTGTAGTGTCCTTGCATTAGGTAGCAACCATGTCTCGCATGAACGGAAAGGAGAAGCATTTAGGAATGGATTCACCTTGTGTCCAATGGCGTACGTTAGAGGTCTCGCTGTATGTCCACTTGGGGCTTGGGGAGTAGTCATAGTGTACATGGGGATGAGCGTGGGATGCTCTGCATCATCTCTCCCCCCCCCCTTGGGAAAGATACGACCTCGGATTGTGATCTTCATCAGCATGTAAACGGGTGTCGTGGACGGACTTGTAGTTGGACGAAGTTGAAGACATGGCACAATCCAAGTAGTCCAAGGTGTCACCGGAGTGATAGACATGCAAAAAGAGCAAACACAAGCGTCACTCGGAAATACAATGGTTAGCGCGCACAAAGTGTCCATCATGTAAGAATGAGTCTGTGCGGCAAGATAGTGTGTGGCAAGACACATGATGCATATCAAGATGATCTAGAATGATATCAAAGCATTCATAGGGTAATTAGCATGGTGCACAAAGCGACAAATTCTACCATTGTGCAAAATGATGTCATAATGGGATGGTGTATCAAAAGCATGAACATGGCAATGGATGCTCAATATGTGTATGTCATCATGCAATTCATGGTGGACAATGTGATCATGATGTATGAATATGCCATCAAGGTAGATCACAAAAAAATTGCTAAGGAAATGTACAAGCTCATATATCATGGATGGCATGGGAGTACAAGATGCAACAAGGCAATCATAATGTGAGTCAATCCATGCATAGGGGGCAAACTTGCAGTGAGTATGATATGTCCATCGAGCATGACATGTTAGAGCACAATCAACAAATATGGAGGTGTTGGTGTACTAAAGCTCGATGTTGAGGCATGAGTGGAAGTCCAAAGGTGCATCCAACAAGTGCGAGCGCTCCTCAACTTGAAGGTCCAAAGGGTCCATCTCCAATGCTGGTCCTCCATCCAATAGATGTATCATGTAGACAACAAGAAGGAAACAACAATGAAAGAATGGCCCATCCAATATGCATATTTGAGGATGGCTCAAAGGGAAGGAGTTCACCTTTATGAGAATGTCGAAAATGTTGGTGTCGCACATCGTGTATGCCTTCACATAACCAATATGTCTCATGACGGTAATGCCTTGTGAATCCTTCAAAACGAAAGAACATGGCAAACACTCAGAAAAACAAATGAGGCTAGCGGAAGTGCAAAACCTATCATTCATGTGGTAAGATACCCAACAAGTGTATGCATCATGCTCATCATAAGAAAGTACAAAGGAGCATTTCATAGTATGGAGGCATAGGATGCAAGGACAACCAAATACAAGAGGCTGAATCAAACAAGCATGCATCATAAGTAAAGTGTCAAAGTCTCCAAGATCAATAAGCATAGTGTGGTTGCACTCAATACAATGGATATGAAAGAGGCAACTAATGGACACAAGAGACAATGATCAAGATATATCATGTGAGAGGCATGAGCATATATGTCATCAACCCAAGAAAGCAAGTAATAGTGGAACATGGGTGATGCAACATAGCAAGCAATCATAGCGATTAAGTCAAGCAAGCTAGTAGTGTGAAGATACAACATACTAGAAGGAATCATGGCAAGCATGTCATGTGTGCAAATAGTGGGCATGAATAATTCACATGACATAGCACAAGCATGAAAGCAAGAAATGAGAAAAATATCATCAATGTATTGGCGAGAGGCCATATGTAAATAGCAATGGGACATCATGACTCTCCCAACACAACAAGCATCAATAGCATGAGGCACATGACAAACATGGCAATAGCAACAAGGATCTCCACCAAGCATGCAAATACACATAGGAGTATCATAATGGTGAATCATGGGTAGATGCAAGCAAGGGTCACAATTGCATGGCAAAATCATGTAAAGAGGCATAACATGCAAAGTGAACACGATAGTATGGGCATAGAGGGACAAGTGATATATAGCCCATAGCCGTGTGAGAGCCAAGTAAAAGAGATGCGTGTAGTCCTTACGCAAAAGGAACGGTGGTAAGGATAGTTCACGTGATCCCAAAGCATCGTTGATCTCAAGAGCTCATTTCGTCAACTCTTGGGATTGAGAGGTTGGCGAGTATACATGAGTACCTACACAAAACAAAGGCAAATGAAAAATTGTGTGTGCGTGGTATATGTACACATCATCCATCATGATGCGCACGTGCATGTGTCGGTTAGCACAAAATATCCACTGCTCAAATAAATGAGATGCGTGATATAGAAACATGTCATCCATCATGAGAGGTTATGTATGACATAATGGAGACTCAAAGGATGTGATGCATCATGGGAAATATCTAGAGCATTGTTATTCATGAAATGCATATGGTGCAAGCAATTATGGGAATCATGCAAAGTATGAAATGCATCAAGATCTCCTAATATGTATGAGGAAACTATGGGGGTCTCCTCATGAGCATGAGTAGCAACATCACATGGAGAATATTGACAACATCCAAAACAAAGCATATTTGGTTCAATGTGATCATGGCATGTCATAGTAGATGAATTGCGCAAATCATGTAAAGGAAGCATGGCAATATCATCACATGTAAAACAAAAGCCAATGACCATCATCTCGTCATCTATGCCATAAGTGCAAATGGATTTACTTTAATGGGGCATGCATAGTTACTATGTTGAGATTGTAATGATGCAATATGGGAGATCTCACTCATAGCATATGACAAGTTCAAAGGATTGTCAAACATGATGTGACCAAAAGAATTTTCACATGATATCCTATGGAGCATAGCATCACAACTAGGCAACTCAACATGCTCATTATCATATTCATCATAAATGGGTAAGTCAAGGCATGAAGAAGTCTCACTAGCATGAAGCATGGGAATAGGTGGATCAACATCATGCAAACAATCATTGGTAAGAGAGTCCACTAGTGGGACAAGATAAGCACCGTCACCTATGTTACCTTTGGAGCATCGCTCATGTGTTGTAGGTGAGGTGTTGAAGATCCACTCGTTGTCATCTTCATCTTGATGGAACCATGTGGGGGGTGCATCATTGTCCACTATGGCCATCGTCATCTCCAATGGAGGGATGGACTCGTCGAGGATAGGCATGTCGTCATGTAGGAGACCTAGCACCAAAGAAGAAAACACACTAGGAGTAGAGGTTAAGTCGTTAGAAATCATAGTGGCCTCACATGCCGTGTCAACTACCTCACTCGCTAAGTGTTGTGGCTCACTCACTCCCTCAAGGATGCTCTCACTCATATGGTTGGTGGAGTCACTCAAATGGCGCTCAACCTCACATAGGATGTGTGGCATGCTCTCATGTGTGGGGCTAGTGGTGGTCACACTCTTCCTCTCATAGGAAATGCTCTCAGTGTCATATATGGTGGGGTCACTGATCTCACTCATGGGGTGGTGGCTCTCCTCACATGACAAATTGGGCATCTCGACATATGTGGGTGTTGGAGATATGTAGGTGCAAATGTCTCCATGCTCAACTCCTATCGTCGTGGTCGAAGGGAATGGCCCTTGCTCGACCTTCTTGTCGCCGTCTTTGTGTGGGAGGCCCATATGATGTGGCACCTCGTAGCTCGTCTCCATGACCGAAGGGAATTTCCCATGCTTGGCCATCTTCCTTAAGGGGCTTCCGAAGATGGAAGTGTCGCCCTCGCTCGTAGATAGTCGCCTTGGACTTGATGAAGTCGATGTAAGCATACACGTGGGAAGTAGGCGAAGATGACGTATGTCCAAAGGCGAAGATGCATTGATAGCACTTGGCGAAGATGCCGAAGTGGTGGTGGTAGCCTAAGCTCCATTTTGGTGGTTCTCGTCTCGCGGTCTTCTCTTTTGCTCATGAAGCTTCGACTTGGTGTGAAGTAGGGCTTGTTGGGACTTGTACGTTTGCACTTGTGGAGCATCTTCATGATGATGGTGTTGTTGTCGTACTTGAGCTCGTAGTAGATGTCGTTCATCGTCATCATGCACATGATGCTTGAAGGTGACTTGCCCTTCATGGCGATGTTGATCACAAACGTGATGGTGGTCGCCATGGAGATGTGGACGTGGACAAATGTCGCTTGCATCATTTTCGCGCTCCGAAGACTTGTGGCTTGAATGTTGCCGCCTTGAAGATGACGAAGGGTAAGAAGACTTGATCAAGGCTCTAATCTCCTCCATCCTTGCATCTTGCTCCTCTTTTTGTGCGGAAAGCTTCTTGTCGATGTAGTCCCTTTTCCTTGCTTCGGAGTGATGAATGTCGATGGAGATGTTCTCGATGCGCTCTCGCAATCATGATTGTTTGCCTTGCATTTGTTGTTGTAGATCAAAGATGTAGTTGTTCGCGCCGTCATTGTTGTCGAAGACCGGAGAGGAAATGCCTTGCCTATCCATCACAAGACTCGAGCAAATGTGAGTGGGAGAAGGAGAAGAACTAGACGAAATGTACCTTGACCGATGTTGAAGATGGATCAATGATCACTGAAATGTGTAACAAGGAAATAGCACAATTGGTACCAATTCTTGTCGGTTCTCACACCTACACAAGTAAAGCTTATAGTGGAGCTCAGTAGGGATAGTGGCACAAAAATTTGATGCAAAATGTTAGCAAGAGTCAATAATGTTGAAAGATATTCACAAATTTGCAAGTGAAACAAGTAGACCAATAGCAAAATGGATGGCACACGAAAACGCACACACGGATAGATAAATGGGGTCGTGCAACCAAGGAATGAGCACAAAATGTGGAATCCATGGAAAACACTCGTGTTGCACAACTCAAGAGAGACGCTAGCACGATTGCTCAATAGGTGGATACGACACTTGTGCACAACCTATACGATGCAAAATATATGGACTTTTATCCCAAGTATGCTATGTATGTATGGTTCCCGGTGTTTCTCTCAAGATGATCCAAGATGATCGTATATGACAATCTTATATGCAATATGGTATGATGCTATGGCACTTGCTTACAAGCTCCTTTGCTCTCTTTCTTTTGCTTAAAAGCTTATTCTCCCTTTTTTTATGGCCACTTTGGCACAATGCACAAACCAAGATAGCAATTGTGTATATGCGGAAACAAACTTGTGACACAAGATATTATACCAAGATATGCACCACGATGATATGGTATGTATGCTATGAGAAGTATGATCACTAATGTGCACAAGTCATGTTGCCGGCAATACTCAAATGGCTAGTCCGATAGGCAAGTAACACAAAATGGGCTAGGGGTTAACAATGCAATGGCAAGGGGAATATACAATGGAGGGGTACCACAATACCAAGATTATATGGAGGTTACCGTCCATGGCGATGATGAGTGGCGGTGTTCTTGATGTAGAAACCAAGAAGATGGAGACTCGTCCCTAAGTAGCCGAAACACCTTAGGAAACGGAAAAACCGCGAACTCAAAATCTCAAACGTCAAATGTCAAAATGGTGGTAGCAGAAACCGGTGGTGGTTTGCACTTGGCAATGCGGAAGTGAAATGATGGTCTATACACGCGTCGGAGTTGAAGTTGTCATCCCTAAGTAGCCGAAACACCTTAGGAGACAAAAGCCACAACTCAAACAAGCTCAAACAAAATTGGGTTAAGTTGGGGTTGGCGAAATGTATGGTGGGCAAGGTTATGTGGAAATGGTGGTGGTGATTGATGAAGAAGCAACCGTCACTAAGTAGCTGAAACACCTTAGGAGACTCGAATCAGTACTCAAGCAACCACTAATGCTATGGCAAGCAAAATGGGTTAGCTAGTGGAAGTCGGTGGTGGCTATGCGGATGATATGGTGGAGGGCCTAGGCAAACTTGCCAAATTTTGGAAAATTAGATGGAGTCCAATGATGTTGGTGGTATTTTTGTGTGATGGGGGATGTCAAGAGCTTCTCAACGAGCTAAAGAATCAAAAACGGACTCCAGATGAATTAGTTATGGACAAAACGGTGAAACGGGAAAAACTGAAATCCCAGGGGCCAGACATCCGAGGCTCGGGCCAGATTTCCGGGACCTGATGTCCAGAACCTTGAGCGAAAATGCGCTCCGGGAGACGGATGTCCGGGCTAATGGCCGGATGTCCGGGATGGCCGGATGTCCAGGCTCCAAATCCGAGGATGAACTCGAGGAACTCGATTTTGGGGCGAAAATTGATGATTTGGGGGGCAAAATTGGAGAGATTTTGTGGATGGGAAGTGGGGAAACTTGGGGAGATGCTAGATCCACTTGAAACCAAGCAAATCCATGGATCAAAATCAACAAAACATCATCAAACTAACAAATCACAAAAAAAAATTGGGGCTATTTTTTATGGGGACTTTCGGATTTAGGACGAAATCAACAAAATCAAGCTAGAAAACACGGGGTAGGAGCTCCAAAAACATGATCAACCTTGCTCTGATACCAAGATGATGTAGGGTAGAACCCTAGAGACTGATCTTTCATGTTTGGAGAGGAATCCTACCAAGAACGCGAAGAACACAAGGAGGGGAACGAGGGAAAATCACGGGGAAACACAAGAGAAAACACTCAACCAACGAGAATAAATCCTTCGCTATCCTACATTTCCTAAATAACAATGATACTAAACAATGACTAACCATGAACTAACTCTAGCCAAAGAGATGTTTGGATGACAGTGTTAGATTGACAATAAATGCACTAGGAGAACTAGCCCCAATCAGCACCTCTTGGGTGGGATAGTTGTTTTGGGTGAGTTTGACGCAACTAGCTCAAATTATCCCTCATGTTTGGATACTTTAGGGATATTTGAGCCCAAACTAGCTCAGACTAACTCTAACCCATGAATCCAAACAGGGCCAATAACTAGTGTACTTAGACCTGCTCAATACAAGTTTGAACGACTATGTTTGCTTCTTTTAAAATATTAGGCATGTTGCAGTTAATAACACACCTTTCCACTTCTTGTTTTTAAATATTAGGTTTTTAACAATTTGGTCTTGCACATGTAGTTACCGCTGTCAAAGGTTTTGACCCACTGTTTGACCCTTTTGCATATGTGGAAATGAATTGTCCATAAATATCAGTGAAGTCAAGAAACTCAGAAGGATTATTACGATAAAGAAATTAGCGACAAAAAACAACAAGATCTTTGTCTGCACAATGAAGAAGACATCAGTTCACTACAAGATGGTACTAACTATTATACCTTGCCTTTTTTTTATTCCTTTGCCCCATTTCCAATATAGAGAATATATTTACGAACATCCTTGCTTTTAAGCCTTTCCAAAAGCAGTTTCACTGATGATTACCACTCAATGGTTAGGAGGTGAGGAAGATTTTCATACAACACCCACGGTTCAATATTGAAGTGTTCCTGAAGAGGACGAAGGATGGACGGTCAATCATCCACAGGCACTGGCCTAAAGTTGCAAAGACTTTCAACATTAATGAAGGCTCAATATTCGCCTTCCGCTTCAGCAGTTTTCCATATGAGATTCATCTTTCTATGTACCGTCTATGATGCTAATTCCGAAAGGTTATAGATGTTGCATATGAAACTTGGTGCTGGTGCAGTTGTGTAACGGGGTAGCTGAGTGCTGAAGCTATATGATGTTGTACTCAGATATATTTCAATTATGAAATCATGCTTCCTTAATATGGAAATGAAATATATTGTGTGTTTAACATGAAATGTCAATTAGATTAATAAATGGATTATTAATAATAGGGCAATTAGCCTGCTAATTGGGGTTTTCTATTGCAAATGGTTGTTGAGAAAACACTGTGGGCGATGACCTCAGGCAACACACACATTTTCTAGGAATAAACCATGTTGGATCAATGAACAATCATACACAACATCCTTTTGAAAACTGTTTGCGTTAGGCCACCATGCGCAAACGTTTACCACATCAAAAGTGTGTGTGATGGATAGCCTTTGCCGCACAGTTTCTTTTACGCACCGTGTGTGATGCATTTAATGACGCAAACAATAAATTGTTAATATCGTGTGCAATGACAACGCGATCACAATGATTTAATGGGGAAAATTGTGTGTGATGCACCTGCGAACGTAAACATTTTTCTTGGAGTGACTGTGTGAGATGTATATAGAAACGGAAACGTACTTTTTGGATTAACTGTGCGGGATGTACATACTAACGGAAACGTATTTCTTGAATTGACTGTGTGTGCCAGGAGGGCATATCCCCGACGATTTCTGAGTCGTGTGGGAAGGACCCCTATCGCAGCCACTCACTAGGCGACGATTCAAAACGTCGTCACGGAAAGGGGTTAAAAACCGTTTTTATAGCACCTCGATGTACCCGTTTGTGACTCGGTGCGCGCTATGATCAGACATATTTGAATTTGAAATTCCCCTTTACGAGCGAACATGTAGTGCATAACCTTGGATGGCCAATTGCCGCATCTGTGTCCGTCAACTGGTCCACCCTATCCACAAGCTAATGCGGTGTCCGATTTGCAGGTCAGCGCTGGAGATGCAATTAGTACTTCCTCTGATCCATAATATTTTTGGCTCAAACGAATGTATCTAGGTGTATTGTAATGTTAGATAATCCATCTGAGCGCGACTAATATGCATAGTAGGGAGTATTATAGTGGTTTCATTTCTACCCACTCGGATTGCACGTTGTTGTAAAAAAATGTTTGCACGTATGTAAAAAGTGTTCACATGTATGTAAAAATTCTTCATATAGTTCAGTCAATTAAAAAAGTGTTTCAAATCTATGTAAACACATTATTGACATTATTCATGTAGCTCTCAAAATATACTTTTTACAAAGTGCTTATTTAGTAACAAAAATGTCCACATGTTCCATAAAAATGTCCATGTAATTTTCAAAGAGTCTCCACACATTGGTTTAGAAAAAAAAATTATATAATTAGAAAGACATTCATACATTAAAGAAAATATTAATTAATTATAAATAAGCGTCCTGTTTTAATAAATGCGCGTGTATTTTTAAAAAGTGCCAAAACATTAAAAATATGTTTGTGTATCTTCAAATAGAAAAAGGAAACAAAAGGGAACAATTGAAAAAAGAAAAAAGTTAAGACTAAAAAATATAACTGAAAATAAAGCCAAAAGACGGAATAGGTAACTGAACAAAAACCAACAAAAAACACACACGAGAAAAAATGTTAAGAAACCAAAAAATTGAAAATAAACAAGACAAGGTTCAGCCCACACCCCACGCATGTAGACGAGATATAACATTTACGGCAAGCGGCATGGAAGCATCATCGCCTGCAGCCGGTGCAACCCATTAATATAGATATTTTCCATATGAATTGTGTACCAGTTGCCTTTGCGGCTTTGGGCTAGTTCTTTGTTTTATGTTCTCTTGCAACGCTTGTTGTGGGAGGTGGGACATCAATATTGCGGTCTGTGCGGGTTCTATGCTGATGTCGCCACACAACAAAATTAAGTTCGTCGCAATCAGTGCGATCATTAACATAGGTGCATTTTTTTGTTTTTCAAATACGTTTATTTGATTAATTATAAATTTATACAAAAAGTAAAAATTGTGTCCGTATAATGTAAAAAATGTTAACACGTATGTAAAAATGTTCATATAGTTCAATAAAATGTGTAAAAATAAATTAAAATTCATTCAATCGATTAATAAAGTGTATCATGTGGATGTAAAAAGATTATTTGAGTAGCTTTCAAAATGCTTCTTAATTTTTACAACATGCTCATTGAATGAAAAAAGTGTCCAGATATTTCATAAAAGTGTCCATATAATTATGAAAGAGTGTTGACACGTTGATTGTAGAAGATTAAAAATCATATGCTAGAAAAGGCGTTCACTCATTAAAGGAATCTTTAATTTATTTATAAATAATTGTTCACCTTTTAAATAAACGCTCATTTATTTTGAAAAAAGTACATGTGCATTTAAAAAATAATGTTTGTGTAAAAAGGAAAGAAAAGTTAAAAACTTGGAAAAAGTAAATAGAAAGAAGTCGAGACAAACCAAAAATAAAATTCAAAAAACAGAAAACAAAGCCAAAAGTAAAAAATAGAAAACCAAACACAAACCAGCAAAAAACAGAAAGAAAATAAAAAACTCAATTTAGAATTGGGTGCCAGCCCAAACCCCATGCATGTAGGTGCGATATGGCATTCGAAGCAATTGGCAGGGAAGCATCGCCATAGATGTCACTAAATGGACTGCAATCGGTGTGACCCATCAAGATAGATATCTTCATATAAATTTTGTATCAGTGGGCGGTGCAGCTTTGGGCAAGTTTTTGGCTTTATGTCCTCCTGCATGCTAAGACAACCTTATGATGCTTGCTGCAAGCGCCCGGGGCCTTTATATAACGCTCTATGCAGGTTCTATGCAGCTGTCACCCTAAAAATAGGTTTAATTTGTCAGTCAATGCAACCATTAAATTAGGTGCTATATTTTCTCTAAAATATAGAAAATATATTTTTATTAACAGTTTTTAATTTAGAGAGAAATTGAAATTTGTTTCCATATGTTGTAAAAAATGTTCACGTATATAAAAAAAAGTTCATATTGTTCAACAAAAAATGTGAATATAAATTAATGTTGATTGAATCAATTAAAAAAATGTTTGAAAGTATGTAAAAACAGTGTTCATATAGTTGAAAAAAGTGCAACTCGGCACATTAGATTTTTTTTATTGAAATGTCCATATAATTTTGAAAGAGTCTACACACATTGATTTTAGGAAAACAATTCATATTAATACAAAAAACACTCACACATTAAAGAAAATGCTAATTTAATTATAAATAAGTGTTTAATTTTTTTAAAATAAATGGTTGCATATTTTTTATAAAGTTCCCACACATTTTAAAAATTGTTGAGTATATTTCAAATATAAAAAGATACAGAAGAAAAAATGGGAGAAAGTAGAAGGAAATAAGTTGAGACAAAAGAAAATAAAAAACGGAAAACCAATCCAATAGACAAAACAGGAAACCGAATACAAGCCAACAAAAAGCACACGAGAGTAAAATAAGAAATAAAATAAAAAATAAACTAAAAATAAACAAGACTGTGGGGCAGCCCACACCCCACGCATGTAGGCAAGATATGGCATTCGTGGCAAGCGAGAGGGAGGCATCGCTAATAGACGTGCCTAAACGGTCTGCAATTGGTGCGACGCATTAAAACAGATATTTAATTTAACTTTTTATAAGATTATTACAATGATTATATATAGGAAAAGAAATAATTGTGCAGATTGCAGGGCTGGACACCCACCTTTTTTCATTTCCTTTTTCCTTTTTCTTTTTTATTTTTGATTTTATTATTTTTGTTTTTTATTACATAAAATAATTCAGATTTTCCAAAACAAAATTTCTAAAAATGTTCAAGAAATCATAAAATTTTGTGGATTCAAAAAATGTTAGTGATTTGTGAGAAAACGTTCACGTATTCAAAAATTGTTTGTGAATTTGGAAAACAAATGTTCACGTATTCACAAAATGTTTGTGAGGTTGAAAAATATTAGTAATGATTTTTATAGGAAACTTCCAAAAATCAATAAATTATTGTGAATTTACAAAAAAATGTTGATCAATTAAAAAAATGTCCATCGTACAAAAATGTTCACGAATTTCAAAATTTGTTTTAAAATTCCATAAAATGTTATATGATTGAAAACAATTGATCACCAATTAAATAATATTTTCCCAAGGTTCAAAGGCAAGTTCGTGAAGTCAAAAAATGTTCACTATTAAAATATGTACGGGAATTTATTCACAATTTTATAATACAAATGTTCTTGAAATTAATTTCAGAAAAATGTTCATGATTTTAAAAATAGTTCATGAGTTTGAAAATATGTTCACGAAAAGAAAAAAGAAAAAGGAAATTAAAGTAGAAAGGAAAATAAAATGAAAAGAAAAGAAATTAAAAACTAACATGAATAAAAGAATAATGAAAAGGAAAAAAATAAAGGAAATAACAAAAATGATAAAAGAAAGGAAGTAACGAAAATGAAATATGCAGAAAAAGGACAGAAAAAGAATGGTATGAGAACCTTCCCAAAACGGGGAAGGACTAGTTGGGCCAGCGCAAAACTCATACGAAGTTGGAGGGCACACGCTAGCTCGCTAGCAAGCGATGTGCACGCTGAATAGGATCGGCCATCCTATTAGCCCTCGGTGTGACAAAAAAGATGACGATTCACATAGGGCGTGTTTGGTTGCCTGCATACGGACCAGCCTGACCCGCGCGGGAAGAAAGTGTCCCGTTTGGTTGCCTGTGTTTACTATGCGGCCCACATGGCACGAACCTTAAAGCACCTCCAGGCAGGCCCAGGAGAAACGCCCGAATCGGCAGTAGCTCGCAAGCCCGGCTCAGGCGACGCAGGGGAGGGCGACGCGTTTCTCTCCTCGTGTGACCAGGGAGATGGCGTGAGCTCGCCCGCGTCGCCTAAAAATCGGGGGAGGAGGGCTCACCTCTCGCCGAGTCCGCCCCTATTTAGCCCCCCTCCCCCCCACCGCTCCAACTCCCGCCACCATTCTCCCCCCCTTTCGAGCTTTCCTGTCGACCCACATCAGCACCGACGAGCGGGTAAGCGGCGCATCTTCATCGGTCGGCGGTCCACGGCGTCGACGGTCCTTCACTGGCCGGCGGTGATCTTCTACGACCGTTCCCCCCTCGTCCTCGAGCTGCAGCCATGGCCTCTGTGAATTCAATCCCCCTTTCTCTCTGTTCCTTCTAGCAAGATCTGAGCTGCAGCTAGTGTTTGATGTAGACGCATGGTTGATTGCTATGCTGCGGTTGCAATTTGTGGTAGGGTTAGATGTTCAAGCATGTGGTAGGCTGGATTACTAGTAGAGTTTGAAGTTGAACCTTGTGCTTGTGTTGATTCGTGCTTAGATCTGTGATTTGCAGCTATTGGTGGTCCATTTGTAGCATGTTGTTTGTTGTAGATGTATGTTCCTGCTCATAGATTGCCCGGTATGCTTAGTATGATAGAGATGAACCATGTGTTTAGTATGATAGTGATGAAGCATGTGCTCGGTATGATAGTGATGAACCATGTACATGTATGATCCTGCTTTCATGGATTGTCCGGTATGTTGTGTGCTATGCTTACTGTCAATGCGTGCTATGATTGTAGGACATGATGACGCAAACACAAGATCTTAGTCAGGCCCTTGTACTGTCCGACAGCCAGTTTGCTCCATCGTTTGTCGTGGACTCGCAGCCTATGTCCGAGATGGCACCTGATTCAGAGGTGTTCGCGTCTGATTCTGTCTATGTGCCAGTAGTTCTTGTTGAGCAAACTGCTGCTGCTGCTGGCACTACACTCAAGGTAGTAACAACAAAGGCAAAGAAGGATGGTAGGTCGAAGAACATGAAGTGGGAGTCGTTCATGTCCATGTTTGTGCTGAACAAGATGTGTGAGCTCATCTCTAGTGGAGTTAGGACTGAGAAGGGCTTCAAGGAGGTGCAGTTGAACACCATTGCGAAGCAGGCGTTTGAGTTCTATGGGCAGGAGGTGTCCGCCACCGAGGTGTACAACCACCTGAGTAAGTGGAGAGGTCAATGGATCCAAGTGTCCAAGCTGAGAGACCTTAGCGGCGCCTCATGGGATGAGAACACTTGCTCTATAGTTCTGGAGGCAGAGCACTACGCCGGCCATGTCACGGTTAGCTCACAACCCTCTTCCTTTTCATACTGCCTACCATTGCCTACTCCTAATCACAACTAACAACACTTGTGTTTCATTCTTAGGACCACCCAAGGGATGTTGAGTTCCTCAACACACCCATACAGAACTACAGCCAGATGCAACACATCTTCTCTTTCGGGCTGGCAACTGGGAAGCATGCCATGGGCTCTGGGGATCCTCTTAGTTCTCCCATGCCAGACTTCCCTGGGACCCCGGACGTCGAGGTCCTTGATGGCCCTGGCAAGCCCTTCGAGAAGCCCTTCGACAAGCCCTTTGACCCTATCCATGATAGAAAGAGGAAGAGAGAAGGCCTGATGGAGGAGGAGATCAATGTCTTTTGCAGCATGACTGAGGCGGTGAAGGAGGTGGCAACAACCATCAGGGAGTGCAAGCCCCTCGACATCCACCCTGACCTGTATGGCGCTGTCATGACCTAGGGTGGCTTCAGCGACGAGGCTCTCATGGCAGCTCTCAGCCACCTGCTTGAGAACAAGTCCCAAGGTGTTGGATTTGTTGCCATGGCAAACGCTCACAGGGTGCTGTGGCTCAGGAGCTGGCTGGGCAAGCACTACTACTAGAGTAGTGCTACCTGTGAGCGTGCATGATTCCGGACGGTGATGGCGGTGGCGACGACAACGACGATGACGACGTACATTTTGTGTAGCTAGGGCTGGAAAACTATTTGATGGTCTGTATATTTTGGTGAGGTGGTATATACTAACCCCTCACGATGATGGTGAACTTGCGGTGGTAGGATGACACCCTCTTTTGGATGTGGTGGTAGGATAACACCATGGTAGTGCTAGGTAGAAGATGCTATGCCGTATGATCATGCATGCTTTACTTCTTCTCTTGTGTCCCATTGTTGTTTGTGTGCTACTTTGCTTGCTACTTGTGTGCTCCATTGATTTGCTACTTCAACTCTTGCTCTTGTGCATTGCTAGGACAAGTGGTATCCCGTGTTCATCGGTAAGGCTCCAGTGGTTTACAGTTCATGGGAAGAAACCAGTGCACAAGTGGCATCATATAGCAACAATAGCCATAGAGGGTTCAAGACTAGGCAGGCAACAGAACAAGCTTACTCCAACTCGGTGCGAAAGCATGAAGGCAGTAGTGTTGACAATGGCAAGGTTGGAGGTATCAAAGTGGAAGGTGCTAAGGTGGATCGTCAGTTTGGGCTAAAGCTGATGAACTTCATCATCTTCGCCCAGTTCATCGCCATTGCTGTGCTGTGGCGTTGGTGTGCTAGGTGTGATCATTGTGGGTAAGCTCACCAACTAGGGTACAAGGTAAGCACACCATGTACGCCATATGCAACCAAACACCTCGTCCATGTGCCGCTTGGGCTAATGCAGGCAACCAAACAAAATGCACTTGCGTATTACCTAATGAAGGGACTGAGGGAGTCCTGGACTAGGGGGTGTCCGGATAGCCGAACTATCATCATCGGCCAGACTCCAAGACTATGAAGATACAAGATTGAAGACTTCGTCCCGTGTCCGGATGGGACTTTCCTTGGCGTGGAAGGCAAGCTTGGCGATACGGATATGTAGATCTCCTACCATTGTAACCAACTCTGTGTAACCCTAGCCCTCTCCGGTGTCTATATAAACCAGATGGTTTTAGTCTGTAGGACAACAATAATCATACCATAGGCTAGCTTCTAGGGTTTAGCCTCCTTGATCTCGTGGTAGATCTACCCTTGTAACATCCACATCATCAATATCAATCAAGCAGGACGTATGGTTTTACCTCCATCAAGAGGGCCCGAACCTGGGTAAAACATCGTGTCCCTTGTCTCCTGTTACCATCCGCCTAGATGCACAGTTCGGGACCCCCTACCCGAGATCCGCCGGTTTTGACACCGACATTGGTGCTTCCATTGAGAGTTCCTCTGTGTTGTCACCGATAGGCTTGATGGCTCCTTCGATCATCAACAACGACGTGGTCCAGGGTGAGACTTTTCTCCCCGGATAGATCTTCGTATTCGTCGGCTTTGCACTGCGGGCCAATTCGGTTGGCCATCTGGAGCAGATCGAAAGCTACACCCCTGGCCGTCAGGTCAGATTTGGAAGTCTTAACTTCATGGCTGACATCCGCGGAGACTTGATCTTCAACGGATTCGAGCCACAGCCGAGCGCGTCGCACTGTCGCGATGGGCATGATTTGGCTTTGCTGCCGGACAGTGCCTTGGAGGCCGCACACGAAACCGCTCCGACCCTTGAGTCGGAGCCGGCTGCGCAGATCGTGGACGGATGGTTAGACACCGCCTCGGGGGCTGCAACCCTACGGCGATAGAGCCGAATACTGACTTCGTCCCTTCTGAAGCTCGTGACTCCAAGGTGCCGGACTCCTTGCCGGACTCCGAAGCTCCCGCGCCCCCACCAATCGAATCCTATTGGGCGTCGATCATGGAGTTCACCGCCGCGGACATCTTTCAACACTCATCTTTTGGCGACGTCCTGAGTTCGCTAAAGCATCTCTCGTTATCAGGAGAGCCCCGACCGGACTACGGTCAGGACGGTTGGGATGTGGACGACGAAACTCAAAGCCCACCCATCACCCACTTAGTAGCCACTGTTGACGATTTAACCGACATGCTAGACTTCGACTCCGAAGACATCGACGGTATGGACGACGATGCCGGAGACGACCAAGAATCAGCGCCTACTGGGCACTGGAAAGCCACCCCAACTCACGACGTATACATGGTGGATACACCAAAAGGAAGTGACGACGAGGAACAACGGGACGCGGCGAAGGATAATTCCCCCGAAAAACAACAAAAACGGCGTCGCAAGCGCCGCCCAAAGTCCCGCCTCGATAACAACGGCACCCATACTGACCCAGCCGTAGAGCAGGGCGAACCAGTGGACGAGCAACCCATTCCCGGCAAAAACAATAGTCCAGACGATCTCACGCCGGACACATCACCGAAGCATGAGAACCTTCACAGAAGGCTCGTCGCCACTGCAAGGAGTTTGAAGAAGCAAAAGCGGAAGCTCAAAACCGCGGAAGACGTACTCAGAATAAGATGGAGCAAAGTACTCAAGACCGCAGATAAATACGGCGATAGTCACCACGCAAAGAGCCACCCGAAGCGCAAACTGTTGCCCGAATTTGACGAGGAGGCCGTAGAGCCCCCACAGTCAAAAAAGAAAGAGGCCGCCTGGCCAGATAGACGACCAGATAACAGGCTAAGAGCGGCAAGCGGCGCCGCACATAATCCGGCACACTTTCCAAATAAGGATCCTAGTAAAAAGGATGGCCCAGTCAGGTCCATCTATGGGCCAAAAAAGAAGGCTCCAGGAGGCAACACAACCCGCCGAGTGTTTGAAGATAACGGGACACCTAAATATAGGGGCGCCGCACACCCACTATGCTTCACCGACGAGGTACTGGATCATGAATTTCCAGCAAGATTCAAGCCCGTAAACATAGAGGCATATGACGGAACAACAGACCCCAGAGTCTGGATTGAGGATTATATCCTACATATACATATGGCTAGAGGAGACGATCTCCACTCCATAAAATACCTACCCCTCAAGCTCAAAGGGCTAGCTCGGCATTGGCTCAAAAGCCTCCCAGAAAATACCATTGGAAGTTGGGAAGAGCTTGAGAACGCGTTTCGAGCAAATTTTCAGGGAACTTATGTCCGCCCTCCGGACGCAGACGATTTAAGTCACATAACTCAAAGCCCAGGGAGTCAGCACGCAAATTCTGGAACAGGTTCCTCACCAAAAAGAACCAAATAGTCGACTGTCCGGACGCAGAAGCCTTAGCCTTTAAACATAATGTCCGAGACGAATGGCTCGCCAGACACCTCGGCCAGGAAAAACCTAGAACAATGGCCGCACTGACAAGCCTCATGACCCGCTTTTGCGCGGGGGAAGATAGCTGGCTAGCAAGATGCAGCACCAGCGACCCGAGTACATCCGAGGTCAGGGATGGAAATGGGAAATCACGACGCAGAAAAGATCAGCGCAGGAATAAGGAAAGCGGCCCAAATAGCACGGCGGTCAACGCCGGATTCAAAAGCTCTCGGCCGAACAACAAAACAATGCCCCTTAAGGACAACAGTGACGAGCTATCCAACCTAAACAAAATCATGGATATGATATGTCAAATCCACAGTACCCCCGGGAAGCCTGCAAACCATACCCACAGAGATTGTTGGGTCTTCAAGCAGTCCGGCCGACTTAACGCCGAACACAAGGGGCTCGACACACCAAGCGAAGACGATGACGAATCCCACAAGCAGCAGACCGGAGCATAGAAGACTTTCCCACTAGAGGTCAAAACAGTGAACTCACTTCATGTGATAAATTGTGCGGAAGCGATATAAACCTGCTATACCAGGCCACCATCCGCAGAATGGGGATAGACCCTACCAAAATTCGCCATAGCAACACTTCCTTCAAAGAAGTGACGCCAGGCTCTTATGCCGAGTGTACAGGCTTTGTACTACTAAAAATTGTGTTCGGTTCACCCGACAAATTCCGTCGCGAAAAGCTAATCTTCCATATCGCCCCATTCAAAAGTGGCCATCAAGCACTACTGGGACGCGAAGCTTTCGCCCGCTTTAACGCAATACCGCATTTATGCGTCTCTTACACTCAAAACGCCCGGTCCACGCGGCATCATCCCATTAAAGGGAAACTCCGAGTGTTCCTCGACCACGGAAAACGTGAGACTGCCTTGACAGCCGCACATTAATCCAACCTTGCTGATCAAAGGCCCCCAAAACAGGTCATTTCAACCTCGGACACGGTTAGGCGAGTCCGACATAAATAAACAAGGGGCTTCCCAGCCGCACACCTCTTTACAAGGGGCTGGACGTATAAACAACGAGAGCCAATAAAGCTCAATCTTTGAGAATCATACTCTGTTTTAAATACATCTTTCGCACGATATTTTTTCCAAACTAAGTTCTTCTCTTTTACAGATGAATCACGTGCTACACCCGTCCAGGATACAGCACAACGGAGACACAGGCGCAGACGTGTAGCAGGGACCCGTTACAAGGATTCTTTTCAGATTAAGACCTTGCGTAAACCTTTCTTACTGTCTCTTGTTGTTACTCATCCCCCGGTTTCCTACCATAACCGAGGAGGAGGCTGGTGTTTTGGCATCGGCCGCGTCAGAAGTTTTCTCCTGTGCCTGGACATTAGGGGCTTAGGGCACTGGTCTGCCCGTTATCATAAAGTCCGAATACCTTAGGGAGTGTTCGGCGTCTCGAGTTAGTCCTTATATGCATTAGCTCCGAATCATGTCTTTGATCAAATGTTGGGTTTGCCTGGCTCCTGTGTTTTGCTGCCTTACATTCCGCTCCATTGGCTAACGCGACACTAGGAGAACTACTGCGATTGTGCCCCGGTTCGGCCGGGCGAGCACCTCGGTAGAGAAAGCCGAAAACTGACTGTCATGATACAGCGAGAGACTGGTCAACCACTCGATCGACTATTGGAATGTTTAGAATTCCTCCGCTTTGACGAAGGACCGCTTCCCGGTCAGGCACATACGCGCCCCGAGTTCAGAGAGCGCGGTGCCTCTAGGGGCTATATTGTAGCCCCACCATCGAGCTCCTATGGCTAAGTGAAAGTGATAAAGCATTATAGTCCGGTTGCCTAGTTTGCTATGCTATCACCTCCTTCAAAGGACCAAGACGTTGGATTAAGTGTGAAAATGCGCTTTTTTTGCAAACACCCCCGCACTATGTGCATGGGGGCTGAAGCCAAAGACTGCCATCTTTCAGGTTATAAATACATATACGTTAACGGCCGCACAGGAGATATTTCAATACTTGAACGCACAAGTATAAAAAGTCGTTGTATTATAAATATGATCTCACAAATCATACACGTCATTTGAACATGACATTTTTCGAGCACTGCAACTCTATTAAACGAGTGCCCTGCAGGACTTCCTCAAAATAGTGCTCGGAGGGTAATCGGCTCTCGTCCGAACCCCGAGACGCAACATCGATGGCATTCATCTCCGCCCAGTATGTCTTAACACGGGCAAGAGCCATCCGTGCACCCTCTATGCAGGCCGACCGCTTCATCGCCTTGATATGCGGCACCACCCCAAGGAATTGCTGCAATAAACCAAAATAACTCTTCGGCTTGGGCCTTTCCGGCCACAGATGAGCCACCACATCCGTCATGGCTAGTCCGGACAATCTATTCAGCTCAGCCCACTCAGTTAACTGATCGGTCAACAGCAGCGGACGCTCCGGACTATGGAATTGAGACCAAAACAGCTCTTCCATTTCATGATCCTTCTGACTTCGGAAGTGCCGAACTGCGTCCGCCGCACTCACCGCCAAATCCAGATAAGAATCCTCCGCACTCCACAACTGGCCCAACTGAGCATACTTCGGATCCGTGAATTTCCTGCGCAACAAAAAGGGCTTTCCAGCCACAATGTCTCCGGCCTGACGCAGTTCCTCTTTTATAGCCCGCATTGCAGAACGAGCATCCTTGGCTTCAGCGGTGGCCTTCTTCAGGCCCTCTTGCTCCGCTTGGCGTTCTCTTTCAAGAACCTCATAACGATCGGTAGCATCTTTTAATTTCACGGCCATTACGGCCATTTCCTCCCTGCTTCGGCAGTGAGCAGCCTTCTCGGCTTTTAGCTCCTCTACTGCCTTCAAGGCAGCCGCATCACTTTTTCTGGCTTGGTCCTTGGCTCGAGCAAGCTCCGCCCGAAGGTCTTCCACAGCAGAGGCACCATCTGCATCAAGCATACATGTTGTAAGGAGTGGGCGTCAGCTCCCTTACCAGGTGACCGCGGAAACACCATTTACCTTGCGACTCATCAAGTCGTTTATTGACCAGCGTGATGTCCGCATCCGCAACGTCGAGTTGCCGCTTCAGTTCGGCAACTCTATCAGTCCGGCTGGCCACCGAACGCTCCGCCACCTGCATAGGAAAGGCGACATTTCATAACTAAGATTATGATCCTCGGCATGTTGTCGCTTTCGACAACATACCGAGTCTCAGGGGCTACTATCTATACAGGGCGCACCCTATGTGCAACACTGTCACAAGGTATGTCATTTTTTTTGCGTACCTCAAACCCCTTTAGTAAACTTCCGACGGCCTCATGTAACCCGCTTTCGGCGGATGAGATCCTTTCAATCACCACACTCATTAATGTGCGGTGATCTTCTGAGAGAGACGCCCTCTCGAGCAAACCCAGCAGCTCCACCGGCCGCACTCCAGTGGGTGCCGAACTCCCAGGCCCCGCCGGACTCGGGGAGACCCTCCGTGACGACACCTCAGGGTCGTCCGCCCCGCCTGATGGGTCGGCAAATGGAGGCATTTCGCTCTCCATCATCTCCGGACGAAGGTCCCCCGAGGATGAGCTCTGCTGGGAAGGGCTGAGATCCGAACTACAAGGTAAAAACTTCGGTTATCCTTAGAAATAAGATAGGGATGCCTTTTATTGTACAACTTCCCTTTTTTCTACTTACGGCTCGCTGGAGGGCTGATTCCTTTGGGGAGACTGTACGGCCGGGACTCCTCCCGGCGCAGGACCTTCCGGTGCAGATTTCTTTCCCCGCTTCGAGGCTTGGGCCTCCGGGTTTTCGGAAGCGGTCCTCTTCTCCCCCTGGAGGGAGGGATTCTTGATTCCCCCTTTACTGAGAGCCTCCTTAACAGAGGTGGTAGCTTCCCTGTTCCCCCCTTCGCCTTCCTCCGAAGGTGCAACCTCCAACATTTTGATTAACATGGGATCTGGCGTGGTCTCAGGGAGGGGGGTCGGACACCGTATCAGTTTCGCTTGCGCTATCCACTCCTGTTCAAGGGATAGCTGGTTAAAAGGCAAGTCCATGATAAATAAATGGTTGATATGTCCGGTCACAGGGCTACTTACTTGAGTATCCGGGCGATTGCAGCTTAGGCCAGCGTCCTCGGTCAAGTCCGGACACACTTCTTGTGGTCCGAAGAACAGTTTGTACATCTCCACAGGTTTTGTACCCATAAAGTGTTGGAGAGCTCGTGGTCCCTCCGGATTGAACTCCCACAGGCGGAGGGGGCGACGTTTGCAGGGCAGAAGACGCCGAATCAGCATGACCTGCGTCACTACGACCAGATTGATCTCCTTCTCTTGGAGATCTCGAATCCGGCCCTCCAATAGGGGTACGTCCTTGGACGGCCCCCAGTCGAACCCTTTGTTGACCCACGATGTCAGCCGTGGTGGAGGGCCCGGGCGAAAGGCGGGCGGCGGCCTCTGCCTGCTGCCCCTGGGAGCGGTGATATAGAACCACTCCTGTTGCCACAAACCGAGCTCCTCCTGAAAAGAGCCCTTGGGCCATGGAGCATTGGCCCTCTTGCTTATAACCGCCCCGCCGCACTCTACCTGACGCCCCTCAATCATCTTCGGCTCCACATTGAAGGTTTTGAGCCACAAACCAAAGTGAGGGGTAGTGCGGAGGAAGGCTTCGCAAACAACAATAAATGATGAGATATGGAGGATAGACTCCGGAGCCAGGTCGTGGAATTCCAGCCCATAGTAAAACAGGAGCCCCCTCACGAAGGGATCCATCAGGAAGCCTAAACCCCGACGGAGGTGAGGCGCGAACACGACGCTCTCGCCAGGCTCAGGGGTGGGAATGACTTGCCCTTGGGCAGGCAACCTATGCGAAATCTCGTAGGTTAAGTACCTGGCGTCCCTAAGCTTTAGCACATCCTCTTCCGTGACGGAGGAGGGCATCCACCGGCCCTGAAGGTCGGAGCCGGACATTGTCGAAGGTCTGAAGTACCCGAATCTGGAGCCCTGGGTGTTGGAACTCGGGGCGAGGGGCGGATTTGATTGAGGATTGAAGAAAAGAACGGGCCTTGGTCTCATTATAAAGGGGGAGAATACCAAGAGCCGTCTCTGTGACCGTTTAGAACTCGCCTTCGATGGAGGGGGCGTGGCAACGGGCGCGGTTGGGTTACCCACGTCCGTATTAATGAGAATCCCAGGATAAGGGGAACACGATCTCTGCTTCGACAAGACGTGCCAAGGAAACCGCTTCGCTAAATGCGCTGAGGTGGTATAATAAAAACGACTCAAGTAAAGGCTTGGTTGTGGTGTGACGTCACGCCATGAAATACGTCAGCAGATTGAATTTGTGTAAATATTATTCTCTCTATGGTGGAGTGTGGAATTTATTTTTGCAGAGCCGGACACTATCCTGGTGTTCACAATCTTCTACAAATTATTCGGAGAAGGAACCCGCCTTGCAATGCCGAAGACAATATGCGCGCCGGACTCGTCGTCATTGAAGCCTGGTTCAGGGGCTACTGAGGGAGTCCTGGACTAGGGGGTGTCCGGATAGCCGAACTATCATCATCGGCTGGACTCCAAGACTATGAAGATACAAGATTGAAGACTTCGTCCCGTGTCCGGATGAGACTTTCCTTGGCGTGGAAGGCAGGCTTGGCGATACTGATATGTAGATCTCCTACCATTGTAACCGACTCTGTGTAACCCTAGCCCTCTCCGGTGTCTATATAAACCGGATGGTTTTAGTCCGTAGGACAACAACAATCATACCATAGGCTAGCTTCTAGGGTTTAGCCTCCTTGATCTCGTGGTAGATCTACTCTTGTAACATCCACATCATCAATATCAATCAAGCAGGACGTAGGGTTTTACCTCCATCAAGAGGGCCCGAACCTGGGTAAAACATCGTGTCCCTTGTCTCCTATTACCATCCGCCTAGACGCATAGTTCGGGACCCCCTACCCGAGATCCGCCGGTTTTGACACCGACAGGGACCCTAGTGTTGGGGATCGTTGCAGAAATTATAAAAATTCTACGCATCACCAAGATCAATCTATGGAGCAACTAGGAACGAGAGAGAGGGGAGTGCATCTTCATACCCTTGAAGATCGCGAGACGGAAGCATTGCAAGAACGCGGATGAAGGAGTCGTACTCGAAGTGATTCAAATCGCGGTGGATTCCGATCTTAGCGCAGAACAACGGCACCTCCACGTTCAACACACGTGCAGCCCGGTGACGTCTCCCGCGCCTTGATCCAGCAAGGAGGAGGGACAGGTTGAGGAAGAAGGCTCCAACAGCAGCACGACGGCGTGGTGGTGATGGAGTGGCAGTTCTCCGGCAGGGCTTCGCCAAGCTCTTGCGGAGGAGGAGAGGTGTTGGGGAGGGGAGTGATGTCTACTACACAACCTTCTTCTTGTAGACGTTGTTGGGCCTGCAAGTGCACAGGTTTGTAGGACAGTAGAAAATTTCCCTCAAGTGGATGACCTAAGGTTTATCAATCTGTAGGAGGCGTAGGATGAGATGGTCTCTGTCGGTGTCAAAACCGATGGATCTCGGGTAGGGGGTCCCGAATTGTGCGTCTAGGCGGATGGTAACAGGAGACAAGGGACACGATGTTTTTACCCAGGTTTGGGCCCTCTCGATGGAGGTAAAACCCTACTCCTGCTTGATTAATATCGATGATATGGGTAGTACAAGAGTTGATCTACCACGAGATCAGAGAGGCTAAACCCTAGAAGCTAGCCTATGGTATGATTGTTGTTCGTCCTACGGACTAAAACTCTCCGGTTTATATAGACACCGGAGAGGGCTAGGGTTACACAGAGTCAGTTACATTGGAAGGAGATCTACGTATCGTATTGCCAAGCTTGCCTTCCACGCCAAGGAAAGTCCTATCCGGACACGGGACAAAGTCTTCAATCTTGTATCTTCATAGTCCGGGAGTCCGGCCAAAGGTCATAGTCCGGCCATCCGGACACCCCCTAATCCAGGACTCCCTCAGTAGCCCCCGAACCAGGCTTCAATGACGATGAGTCCGGCGCGCAAATCTGTCTTCGGCATTGCAAGGCGGGTTCTTCTCCAAATTCCATGTACCTGTCG
Source organism: Triticum dicoccoides (assembly GCF_002162155.2). Lineage (NCBI taxonomy): Eukaryota > Viridiplantae > Streptophyta > Magnoliopsida > Poales > Poaceae > Triticum > Triticum dicoccoides. Next base: position 593,464,763 of record NC_041391.1, read on the forward strand.
AATAGTGTCCGGCTTCTAGTGCATGCTGCACTCCTTGGCTTCTGTGCCCAATAATGACAATCTTCCACGTGTCAAACGAACGCGAAAAGCCAGGGAGTTTTTTCATTTACCCCCTAGCTGCGTAAATGAGCCACCCATAAAAGAGACGGGGATTTAGATCCAATTCACACCATCTTCCCTCCGTGAGTATTCATCGGAGCGCTTTCGACAGAGATCCATTCCATCATGGCCGGTCGACGCAGCCCCTCCTCTCGCCCCTCCAGCCCTCGGCCCGGAGATTGGGAGCGGTGTTCTGTCCCGCGTAGCGAGCTAGTAGTGCTCCAATCCAAGGGGCTCCTCCCCCCAGCATATATGGTCCCAGTTCGAGTCGGGCTTGCTACCTATAGTGGCGGAGAGCAGACGGAGAGCGTCCCCAATCCCTCCAAAGGAGAGCGGGTATGCCTAGTCCCTTATTTAATAAGAGGGCTTGGATTTCCAATTCATCCGTTTCTCCGGGGGCTACTGGAGTTTTATGGCCTCCAGCTACACAACCTCACGCCTGCCTCCATACTGCATATTGCGGGCTTCGTGGCCCTTTGCGAGCTGTTTTTGGGCATCGAGGCCCATTTTGCGCTATGGAAGAAGTTGTTCTGCCTCGTGCCCCGCTCTTAGGAGGGGTCGATTTATCAAGTGGGTGGAGCCGAACTATGGCGCATCGCCGGGACCGGATATCTATTCGGAACCCCAAAGAATGCGTCCGAGGACTGGCCTTCAGAATTGTTTTATATAGACGACGTCCCCCTGCCGGACACTGTACGGATCGGCCTCCCTGAGTTCAATAATGCTCCTTTGAAGAAACGCTTGAGCTGGCGCCCACGGAGCCCTCAGAGGGAAACTGACAGGGACGTCCTTTACCTGATGAGCCGGATAAGGTTGTTGGCTCATTCCGGACTGACCATGATCGAGGTCATGGCCACATGCATTATGCGGGGGGTGCAGCCGCTTCAGTACAGAGGCCACCCCATGTGGGACTTCAACGGGGAGGACGATGCCACCCGGTGCGGTCGCAAGGGGCCGAATTCGGCTGCCATTCTAACAAAGATCTTGTCCGCGTTGTACAAGGGAGAAGAAGAGGAATTCCTCCGTGTCAACCCACGGGGCGGATTTTCTATGTACAATCCTCCAAGCTGGGTGAGCGAACACTTTCACTTGCCTACCCGTTTTCAAATTCCCCAAATTGAGTACTTAGTCTAGCAATTTTAACGCAGGAGCTGCGCCAGACTGTGAAGGAGATAAACAACCCTCCTCCACAACCCAAGGACCCAGAACGGTCCCTCGACCCGGACTCCCAAGAGGAACCGAACTTATGTGTGGAGCTAATTGATGGGGTGTTTTATCAATTGAGTAAGGACAACACCTTAGTGGCCATTACGGCCGATTATCCAGGACTACTTCCAGCCTCAAAGGTAACCGAGACCGAAGTCCCAGTACTTTCAAGAGGATCCATCCATGCTTATTTTGATTGTCGTAAACCAATAGTGTTTCTTTTTGCAGGGGAAATCCTTGAGGCGGAGGGCCGAGCCCGCGGTGGGTAGCCAACAAGGGCCATTGAAGCCAGGCGGGCTAAAAAGAAGTGCGGACCGGATCGAGACGCCGGTGCAACGGTATGGCGTGCGACTTTAATGCCCAGGCTTTATGCCTTCAAGGCATACTAACGTTCATGCCCCCTTCAGGAAGAAGAGCGCCCTCCAGACTATATCCACCGGCCAGGCTTCAAGGCCGGGTCCGGAAGCGGAGGCGAACACGGGGCGCGCATCAGATGCTCATCCGACAGAGGACATGGACGGGTTATCGGCCACCAATTCAGAGGTGGAGAGTGCCATGAACCACAGGCGTCGCCGGACTGTTCTTCGTGACGCATGTTTTTCCCAGGAGGCGTCAGACGCCTTTAATACGGGAGATGCGTACCTCCGTGCCGCTCAAAATGGTCTAGCCAGAGCCACAGAGCCGTATGTAAAAGACATACGGGTGAGTAGATCTGACGGTTATATATGTCAGTAGCCCCCGAGACTTGAAATAGTTAAAATAACCGATTTAAGGATCATTTGTTATGCAGGATCTTACAAAGAAGAATACGCAACTGTCCCAGGAGCTGGAAGAGTGCAAGGCCCAACTCGAGGCCGCACTGGTCGCTACAGAGAATGCCAAGGGGACCCCCTTAGGTAATATATGCTTTGAAAGATAATTATGTTGCGAAGTGCGGCATGTGTGAAATTCTGACAATAACAGTGCAGATGGGGCTGGAGTGGATCCGTACAAGCAACAACTCTTGCGCCAGTTAAAGGCTGGCGAGAGCGTGCTTACAAGGGTGAGGCAAGAGAAGAACAAGCTTCAAGATGCCAATACCCAGCTGGGCGAGGAACTAAAGGATGTTCGTGCTCAGCTGTCTGATTCCGTAAAGGAGAATCGGCGACTTGGACGCGGCATTTTTAGTATGTGCTTGAACGAATCTTCAAAAAAGAGTTCGGCGAGGAAATCGATTGACAGAGTTATGTCTGTAGATATGCTGACAGGTCGGCCTGCGGAGGAAATGCCCGGTTCTACGGGTGACCTTCTTCCCAAGCTAGCGCAACTGCACGAACGAGTTCGGCAGGCGATGCAAGGCGTCGTCCAGGCTTTGTGGCCATCCCTTTCCATGCTCGAAGGCCTTGGAGAGCTTGCAGATAAGCTGAAGGGAGCGCGACAGCGCTTCCGATTATGGAAGATATCGGCCTGCCGTTAAGGCGCCAGGGAGGCCTGGGCCATGGTGAAGACGCGGTAGATGAAGGCTGACCCAAACCACATGGCCGAGGTCGGCCCTGTGGGGCCCGACGGGAAGGAGATCCCTGTTAGTTTAGTGTACGGACAGGTAGAGCTGGCCGCCAAGTATTCCCAACAAGACTGTAAATTAGACAGCCTGTTGGATGGTATTGAAGAAAAATATACCCAGTCAAATTGACTATGTAATTTAAAATGACATGTAAAATGCCTTCTAGCCGGATTGTAGATCATTTGTCATTGTGGACCTTTTCGCTTCAACCTCTGGACCTGATAGTCCGGAGTGTGTCCGAATACCCTCTCGGTTATGTAAGAACCGGGGCATGCATGGAGACCAGGCGTAGGGGTCATAAGTGCTTTAGCAGACAAGTGCCCAACTAGTTATGTTATATTACATGGTTAGTAAGAAACATCTTCCAGGGAGAATAGTTCCGTTAGGGGTTCCTTTCCCTAGGAGGCATGCCCTAAAGTGCATGTCCGGACTGCAAAAAAAGCAGAAAAGCATCTGGGGGCAGATAAATAAACAAGTGAAAAAAATCATCTTTTAATTCACCGACCGAATATTCCCTTAAGAACGCTAGCTTTCGGCTTCACCCAGTCTGAGGTACACATCCTGATGACCCGGCAGTAACAATTGCAGAGGTGCTCCCTTTACCACCTAGCCGAACAAACGGGAACGTAGGGGTAAGCACAGGAGCCAGGCAACCCAGCTTGGCCAAAACTTAAGTCATATGATGCATATAATGGTGCATAAAAGGTTCATGCGGAAGTGTCACGTATGTTTTGCGCATGAGGCCCGTGTATATAAGCTTCTGATAAAGAAGCCCCCAGGTATAGTGAGCGCAGGTGGCGCGTCAATTATGCGCGAACAACGCGCAAGCAAGCCCTTAAAGGCTTGGAAGAAAAAGGGAGGGAGAAGGAGAGAAATAGAAGGCAGCTAATTTGTAAAAAAAGGGAACAGAGGAAGGAGATGAACACAGAGTCCGGCGCTAGGCGTAGAATCTTCGTAGGCGTGCTGCGTTCCATGGGTTCGGCTCGAGTCAGTTATCCGATGCGTTTCACAGATGGTACACTCCACCAGTCAGGACTTGGTCGATTATGAAGGGAACCTCCCATTTGGGCTTGAGTTTGTCCTTTTTCTTGTCCATCACGCGTAGAACTAGTTCGCCAACATTGTAAGTTTTGGCCCGTACTTCTCTGCTTTGATATCTTCGAGCCTGCTGTTGATAGATGTGGAATGGGCTTTTGCCACATCGCGCTCCTCCTCCAATGCGTCCAAGCTGTCCTGCCGATCGAGCTCGGCTTCTCTTTCTTCGTACATGCGCATGCGAGGTGAGTCATGAATTATGTCGCGGGGCAGGACTGCCTCTGCGCCGTATACCATAAAAAATTGTGTGAATCCGGTAGTGCGATTTGGCATGGTCCGCAGCCCCCAGAGTACGGAGTTGAGCTCCTCTACCCAGTGCATGTTAGATTCCTTGAGGGATCGCACTAATCTGGGTTTGATGCCGCTCATGATTAGACCATTGGCTCGCTCGACTTGACCGTTAGTTTGTGGGTGATAGACTGAGGCATAATCGAGCTTAATGCCCATGTTTTTGCACCAGAGTTTAACCTCATCGGCCATAAAGTTTGTGCCGTTGTCAGTAATGATGCTGTGGGGGACGCCGTAACGGTGTACAACCCCGGATATGAAGTCTATCACCGGTCTGGATTCGGCCGTCTTAACAGGCTTGTCCTCTATCCATTTGGTGAATTTGTCCACATGACCAGTAAATATTTTTGCTTGTGGGTTCCTCCTTTAAGGGGTCCAACCATGTCAAGCCCCCAGACCGCAAAAGGCCAGGTAATGGGTATAGTTTGGAGGGCGGTAGGCGGCATGTGGCTTTGATTAGCAAATAATTGGCAACCGACGCATCGCTGGACTAAGTCCTGAGCGTCTGCCCGGGCCGTCGGCCAATAAAATCCGGTATGGAAGGCCTTGCCCACAAGGGCTCGGGATGCGGCATGGTGCCCGCCGAGTCTGGCGTGAATTTCAGCCAGAAGGTTCCGCCCTTCCTCTTCGGAGATACATCTTTGAAGGACTCCGGTGGTGCTTTTCTTATAAAGCTCTCCTTCGTGGACTTTATATGCTTTAGATCGCCGCACTATGCAGCGTGCCTCATTTTGGTCCTCGGGAAGTCCTTGCCTAGTTAAGTAGGCTAAAAATGGTTATGTCCACGGGGCAATTACTGCCATTATTACGTGGGCTGAGGGTGTGACTTCGTTGGCGGAGTCTTCCGTTGTGTCAGAGTGTTCGGGGTCAGGTGATGCGGCCAGGTCCGGATTGTTATGTCCGGGTTCCCCTTCCCACTGTACGGATGGCTTGAATAGCCTTTCCAAGAAAATGTTGGGGGGGGGGGACTGCATCGTGCTTTGCGCCGATGCATGCCAAGACGTCTGCTGCCTGATTGTTTTCCCGGGCTATATGGTGAAATTCTAGTCCTTCAAACCGAGCTGACATATTTAGGATGGCGTTGCGATAAGCTGCCATTTTCGGATCTTTGGCGTCAAAGTCTCCGTTTATTTGGGATATCGCGAGGTTCGAATCCCCACGTACCTCTAGGTGTTGAATGCCCATGGAGACTGCCATCCGGAGGCCATGTAGAAGGGCCTCGTATTCGGCTGCATTGTTGGAGTCCGTATACATTATCTGGAGTACATATTGCATTGTATCTCCTGTTGGGGACGTCAAGACGACGCCAGCCCCCAGACCCGCCAGCATTTTGGAGCCGTCGAAGTGCATGGTCCATTTGGAATATGTGCCGTACTCTTTAGGGAGTTCGGCCTCAGTCCATTCAGCGACAAAGTCGGCCAAGGCTTGCGACTTGATGGCTCGCCGTGGCTTATATGTTATGTCGAACGGGAGGAGCTCAATGGCCCATTTGGCAATCCGGCCCGTTGCATCACGGTTGTTTATGATATCGTTAAGAGGTACTTCGGAGGCTATTGTTATCGAACACTCTTGAAAGTAGTGTCGTAGCTTCCGGGATGCCATGAACACTGCATATGCTATCTTTTGGTAATGTGGGTACCGGGATTTGCATGGAGTGAGGATAGTGGACACATAGTAGACTAGTTTCTGGACAGGGAATTTGTGTCCGTCCGTCTCTCGTTCGACAATGAGGACTGCGCTTACAACTTGGTGAGTTGCCGCGATGTATAACAACATTGGTTTGCCGATGTTAGGCGTGGCCAGGACCGGGTTTGTTGCCAGTACGGCTTTTATTTCTTCGAGTCCGGCCGTGGCGGCATCCGTCCACTCAAAGTGTTTGGTGCACCGGAGGAGGCGGTAAAGGGGTAATGCCTTTTCCCCCAAGCGGGAGATGAAGCGGCTTAGAGCTGCCACGCATCCAGTCAATTTTTGTATTTGCTTGAGATCTTTTGGAATATCCAATTGTGACAGAGCTCAGATCTTGGCTGGGTTTGCTTCAGTTCCTCTACCGTATGTGATGAAGCCCAAGAGCTTTCCGGCTGGTACGCCGAAAATGTATTTTTCTGGGTTAAGCCTAATGTCATATGTTCGGAGGTTATCGAACGTGAGCCTCAAGTCGTCTATTAGAGTTTTGACATGCTTGGTTTTGATGACCACGTCATCCACGTATGCTTCAACCGTTTTGCCGATCTGGTTGGCCAGACATGTCTGAATCATGCGCTGATATGTTGCGCCGGCGTTTTTGAGCCCGAAGGGCATTGTGTTGAAGCAGAACGGGTCGTATGGGGTGATGAATGCCGTTGCGGCTTGGTCTAACTCTGCCATCTTGATTTGGTGGTAGCCAGAGTATGCGTCGAGGAAACACAATGAATCGTGTCCTGCGGTGGCATCGATGATTTGATCAATGCGGGGGAGGGGGAAGGGATCCTTCGGGCAGGCCTTATTTAGGCCTTTGAAATCGACGCATAGGCGCCAGGATTTGTCCTTGTTTGGTACCATCACCAGGTTTGCTAGCCAGTCCGGATGTTTGATATCTCTGATGAATCCGGCTTCCAGTAGTTTGGCTAACTCCTCTCCCATGGCTTGTCTCTTAGGTTCGGAGAAACGCCGAAGAGCCTGCTTAACAGGCTTGAATCCTTTTAGGATGTTCAGGCTGTGCTTGGCTAGCCTGCATGGGATTCCTGGCATGTCTGAAGGGTGCCAGGCAAAAATGTCCCAATTTTCGCGTAGGAATTCTCTTAGTGCGGCGTCTACATCAGGTTTTAGGTGTGCCCCAACGGAGGCCGTTTTTGTAGTGTCCGTCGGATGGACTTGGAACTTGACTATTTCGTTTGCCGGCTTGAAGGAGGTGGACTTGGATCTTTTGTCGAGTATCACATTGTCCCTGTCCACCGTGGAGCGCAACGCAGTTAGTTCCTCAGCCGCTAGGGCTTCGGATAATGCCTCGAGGGCCAGTGCGGCTGTCTTGTTTTTGACGCGGAGCGCTGTGTCCGTATCACTAGCAAGAGTGATGATTCCATTGGGTCCGGGCATTTTGAGCTTCATGTACCCGTAATGGGGTATAGCTTGAAAAATTGTGAATGCTTCTCGCCCTAACAGAGCGTGGTATCCGCTGCTGAACGGGGTCACTTGAAATGTGACCTCCTCGGATCTGTAATTATCCGGCGTGCCGAACACCACATCCAGTGTGATTTTTCCTGTACAGCACGCTTCCCGACTGGGGATTATTCCTCTAAAGGTTGTGTTGCTTCGCTCAATGCGGCTCCAGTCTATTTCCATTTTTCGTAGGGTTTCCTCATAGATGAGGTTCAATCCGCTGCCACCGTCCATGAGTACCTTGGTGAGTCGAAAGCCATCCACTATTGAACTGAGGACCAGTGCGGCTGGTGCTCGGGCTGTCCGGAATTTAGGTTCGTCACTGGCATTAAAGGTAATGGTCGTGTCACTCCATGGGTTTATTGTCGCTACCTGGTAGACTTTGGTAAGGCTGCGGAGCGTTCGTTTCCTCATGTTGTTTGATGCGAAAGTCTCGAAGACTGTTGACACCGTACTGGCGTTCCTGGGGTGGTGCTCTGCGGATTCTGGAGTTAGAAGCTCCTCGCCACTTCTGGCCACCTGCCGGAGTATCCAACATGCTCTAAGGTTGTGAGTTGGTGTGGCGCCCTCTGTACTATGAATTTTATAGGGTCCATTGAGCCATCCCTCCAGTATGGTTCCATACCCTATAGAGGGTTTTTGTTTTTTGTTGTTTGGCACAGGTGCCTGGTGATAATGCGCCCTTTTGTTTCGGACTGGGGTTGTATTCAGGGTCGGATTGTCCCAGAATTTTGTTTCGGTTTTCTGAACGCTTTCTATCGCGCAGTACTTCCGTACTACGGATGCCAAGTCGGCGAAGCGTGTAATTTCACGGCGACTTATGGCGTTGAGGATTCCGATGTCCGTGCAATTGTTGCAGAAGAATGAAATTGCATCCCCCTCGCGGCAGTCCCTTATCCTGTTCATAACCAGGAGGAATCTGGCCCAATAATGGTGTACTGTTTCTCTGGGCTCTTGCCGAATTTGGGATAGGTCCCTTATATTTGGGTGGGCGGGTGGATTTAAATCCGGAACCTCGCCCAATCTAAGACTAAGGGGCCAAGAAATTTCCGAACTTGGAAGCTTGGGTTCTTGGACGTTATCCAATGAATCAGGCCCGCTGCCTGACTTTAGGTTCAGGGCTTGAGTGACGTCCTCCCCTCCATGGATGTCCGGCTTGGAGGGATCAGGAATCCGGACGCATCTGGTCCTTAGGATGGGTGAAGATCCGCCGCATTGTTCCTCTACCACTTCAACGTGGTGGGTGACCTAGAGAGAGTCAATCTCTCTCGGATCGGGTTTGAGCCCAATCTGGCCGTAGTCTGTAGCGACTCCCAGGGTGGCGATGCGATCCAAGAGCTCGTTGAAGGAAGAGAGCTCCATAGGATATAACTACTCGGCAAGTTTCGAGCTGACGTGGAGATTGCTTTCGATGACCCCAGAGGTCATCGTTGGCGTGGCGGCCGAACAGGCGGTCACTAAAAAACTACCTAGCCGGAGAGTTTGGCCGACAGCCAAAGCTCCTTTAGCAACAGCACCGTCTTTAAAGACGGGGTGCGGCATCCTTCCTGACGGTGACGACACATAGGAACTCTCAATGAAAGCACCAATGTCGGTGTCAAAACCGGCGGATCTCGGGTAGGGGGTCCCGAACTGTGCGTCTAGGCGGATGGTAACAGGAGACAAGGGACACGATGTTTTTACCCAGGTTCAGGCCCTCTCGATGGAGGTAAAACCCTACTCCTGCTTGATTAATATTGATGATATGGGTAGTACAAGAGTTGATCTACCACGAGATCAGAGAGGCTAAACCCTAGAAGCTAGCCTATGGTATGATTGTTGTTCGTCCTATGGACTAAAACTCTCCGGTTTATATAGACACCGGAGAGGGCTAGGGTTACATAGAGTCGGTTACATTGGAAGGAGATCTACGTATCGTATCGCCAATCTTGCCTTCCACGCCAAGGAAAGTCCTATCCGGACACGGGACGAAGTCTTCAATCTTGTATCTTCATAGTCCGGGAGTCCGGCCAAAGTTCATAGTCCTGCCATCCGGACACCCCCTAATCCAGGACTCCCTCAGTCTCTCTCAAACAACCCTGCAACCAAATAACAAGGAGTCTCTTGTGTCCCCAACACACCGAATACAATGGTAAATTGTATAGGTGCACTACTTCGGCGAAGAGATGCTGATACAAGGGTAATATGGATAGTAGATAAAGGTATTTGTAATCTGAAATTATAAAAAAGCAAGGTAACTAATGGCAAAAGTGAGCGTAAACGGTATTGCAATGGTAGGAGACAAGGCATAGGGTTCATACTTTCACTAGTGCAAGTTCTCTCAACAATAATAACATAGATAGATCATATAACAATCCCTCAACATGCAACAGAGAGTCACTCCAAAGACACTAATAGCGGAGAACAAACAAAGATATTATGGTAGGGTATAAAACCACCTCAAAGTTATTCTTTCGGATCAATCTATTCAAGAGTTCGTACTAGAATAACACCATAAGACACAAATCAACCAAAACCTTAATGTCACCTAGATACTCCATTGTCACCTCAAGTATCCGTGGGCATGATTATACGATATGCATCACACAATCTCAGATTCATGTATTCAACCAACACAAAGTACTTCAAAGAGTGCCCCAAAGTTTCTACCGAAGGTCAAGACAAGAACGTGTGCCAACCCCTATGCATAGGTTCATGGGCGGAACCCGCAAGTTGGTCACCAAAACATACATCAAGTGGCACATGATATCCCATTGTCACCACAGATAAGCACGGCAAGACATACATCAAGTGTTCTCAAATCATTAAAAGACTCAATCCGATAAGATAACTTCAAAGGGAAAACTCAATTCATCACAAGAGAGTAGAGGGGGAGAAACATCATAAGATCCAACTATAATAGCAAAGCTCGGGATACATCAAGATCATGCCATAGAGGGAACACGAGAGAGAACTCGAGAGAGAGAGAGATCAAACACATAGCTACTGGTACATACCCTCAGCCTCGAGGGTGAACTACTCCCTTCTCATCATGGATAGCGCCGAGATGATGAAGATGGCCACCAGTGAAGGATCCCCCCTCCGGCAGGGTGCCGAGAAGGGCTCCCGAGAGGTTTCTGGTGGCTACAGAGGCTTGCGGCGGCGGAACTCCCGATCTATCTTTATATTCGATGTTTTTAGGGTACGTAGGATTATATAGGCGAAAGAAGTCGGTCGAGGGAGCCTCGAGGGGCCCACGAGAGGGTAGGGCGTGCCGAGGGGTTGGGCGCGCCCCCCTGTCTCGTGGATTCCTTGATGACCCCCCGCTTGCACTCCAAGTCTCCTGGATCATAATGTTTCCAAAAATCATGCTGCCGAAGGTTTCATTCCGTTTGGACTCCGTTTGATATTCCTTTTCTTCGAAATACTAAAACAAGCAATAAAACAGCAATATGGGTTGGGCCTCCGGTTAATAGGTTAGTCCAAAAAGTAATATAAAACTGTATAATAAAGCCCGTAATCATTCAAAACATATAATAAAATAGCATGAATGCTTCATAAATTATAGATACGTTGGAGACGTATCAGCATCCCCAAGCTTAATTCCTGCTCGTCCTCGATAGGTAAATGATAAAAGAAAGAATTTATGAAGTGTGAATGCTAGAGGTGCACAAGTTTGATCAATGATAATTTCAATCACCTTTACTAGCATCAATATATGTCATAACAGTAGTTCATCTCATAAAACAGTTCCTAATCAAGTAACAAGCTATTCACATGTTAAAGCATACATCATAAACTTTCTTGAAAACTAGCAAACTTCATTCTTAGTCATCAAACAATTGCAATTCATCCTATTTTCAGGAAGGGTCTATGTCAGAGCTTTGATTTATCAAACTTCACATACTCAACTATCATATAGTCTTCTACAATTGCTAACACTCACACAATACTTGTGGTTATGAAGTTTTAATCAGACATAGAGAAAGATAGGGGCTTAAAATGTTGCCTCCAAACGTATTCACCTTTGGGTGATGTCAACAATAATAGTTCATGCTAACGTACATCCAATTGGATATATATATCAGGATCACCCCAACACAAAGTGCTTGCCAAAGGATAAAATGAAAAAGGGAAAAGTGAAGATCACCTTGACTCTCTCATAAAGTAAAAGGCATAAAGTAAAAGATAGGCCCTTTGCAGAGGGAAGCAGAGGTTGTCATGCGCTTTTAGGGTTGGTTACACAAAATCATAATGCGAAAGAACGTCACTTTATATTGCCCCTTGTATATGGACCTTTATTATGCAGTTTGTAGCTTTTATTGCTTCCATAACAAGATCGTACAAAGCTTATTTTCTCCGCACTAATAAGTCATGCATATTTAGAGAGCAATTTTTATTGCTTGCACCGATGACAACTTACTTGAAGGATCTTACTCAATCCATAGGTAGATATGGTGGACTCTCATGGCAAAAATGGGTTTAAGCATATTTGGAAGCACAAGTAGTATCTCTACTTGGTGCTAGGAATTTTGTCTAGCACGAGGGGGAAAGGTAAGCTCAACATGTTTGAATGATCCATGACAATATACTTTAACTGAGATGCGAGAAAACATAACCCATTACGTTGTCTTCCTTGTCCAACATCAACTCTTTAGCATGTCATACTTAATGAGTGCTCACAATTATAAAAGATGTCTATGATAGTATATTTATATGTGAAATCTCTCTTCCTTCAATATTCTTTCATGAATTGTCCAAATGACCAATACAATGCTTGCTAACCTTCGATAAATTTACTACCTCTACTTCTTAGATGTGAAGTCATTACTCCCCATGGGATAACTAAATGAAACATATATAATTTCAGATTTATAACATTCAACTCATTCAACCATTCACTCATAGGATATAAGTGAAGCACAAGATTAAATGAAAAACTACTCCAAAAAGATATAAGTGAAGACCAATGAGTAGCTAAATAATTATGCAACTATGTGAAGACTCTCTCCCATTTAAGAATTTCAGATCTTGGTATTTTATTCAAGCAGCAAGCAAAGCAAAACAAAATGGCATTGCAAGGATATCAAGACTCATGTGAAGAAGCAAAAAACTTAGGTTCAACCGATGCTAACCGATAGTTGTTGAAGAAGAAAGGTGGGATGCCTACCGGGGCATCCCCAAGCTTAGATGCTTGTGACTTCTTGAAATATTATATTGGGGTGCCTTGGGCATCCCCAAGCTTGAGCTTTTGTGTCTCCTTAATTCCTTTTATATGTTGGTTTCCTAAATCTCGTAAGCTTCATCCACACCAAACTCAACAAGAACTCGTGAGATAAGTTAGTATAAAACAATGCAAAAACCTTATCATTTTATACTGTAACAAATCACTAAGATTATTATTAAACATTGAATACTAAATGTCTCTGCCTATTTAATACTCCTATCCTAAAATAGAATCATTAAACGAGCAAACATATGCAAACAATGCAAACATAACAGCAATCTGCCAAAACAGTATAGTATGTAAAGAATGCAAGATTCATCATACTTCCCTAACTCCAAAAATTATAAGAAAAATACTATGATGTAATAGATTTATCAGATCTCATTATGCAAAAATATTCAACATTATATCACTCTCTGAATTTTCTAGGGAATTTTTGCAACAGCGGTAAACTTACTGTTTTCAAACAGCAACATGTATACTAGCAAAATAAGCATGGTAAAGGCTATACTTGAAATTTTTATTGAAAATAAAGATGCAAAACATTATTATAAATAACAGCAAGCAAATACTAACAAAATAAAATGACTCTCCAAGCAAAACACATATCATGTGGCAAATAAAAATATAGCTCCAAGTAAAGTTACCGATGAACGAAGACGAAAGAGAGGATGCCTTCCGGGGCATCCCCAAGCTTAGGCTCTTGATTGTCCTTTAATATTACCTTGGGTTGCCTTGGGAATCCCCAATCTTAGGCTCTTGCCACTCCTTATTCCATAGTCCATCGAATCCTTACCCAAAACTCAAAACAAAACTCATAAGCTCCGTTAGTATATGAAAATAAATCACCACTTAGGTACTGTAATGAACTCAATATAAATTCATATTGGTGTAATATCTACTGTATTCTAACTTCTCTATGGTTCATACCCTTACATACTAGCCATAGATTCATCAAAATAAGCAAACAACACAATGAAAACAGAATCTGTCAAAAACAGAACAGTCTATAGTAATCTGTATCAAACGTATACTTATGGAACCCCAAAAATTAAAAAATAAATTGGTGGACCTGAGGAATTTTTTTATTAATCATCTGAAAAAAGAATCAACTTAAAAGCACGATCCAGTAAAGAATGGCAGCCATTCTCGTGAGCGCTAAAGTTTCTGTTTTCTACAACAAGATCATATAGATTTCACCCAAGTCTTCCCAAAGGTTCTACTTGGCACTTTATTGAAACAAAAGCTATAAAACATGATTACTACAGTATCATAATCATGTGGACACACAAAAACAGTAAGGGTAAATATTGGGTTGTCTCCCAACAAGCGCTTTTCTTTAATGCCTTTCTAGCTAGGCATGATGATGACAATGATGCTCACATAAAAGATAAGAATTGAAACATAAAGAGAGCATCATGAAGAATATGACTAGAACATTTAAGTCTAACCCACTTCCTATTCATAGGCATTTTGTGAGCAAACAACTTATGGGAACAATAATCAACTAGCATAGGAAGACAAAACAAGCATAGCTTGAAGAATTTTAACACATAGAGAGGAAACTTGATATTATTGCAATTCCTACAAGCATATGTTCCTCTCTCATAATTATTTTCAGTAGCATCATGAATGAATTAAACAATATAACCATCATCTAAAGCATTCTTTTCATGATTTACAAGTATGGAAAATTTACTACTCTCCACATAAGCAAAATTCTTCTCATTCGGAATGGTGGGAGTATCATAAGAGACTCGAATACTATAAATTGTTTCCACATTAAAAGAGTAATGTTCAGAAAAAGGGTAACCATAATCATTACAAGTTTTATAAATATAATCATCACTACTTTTTATAGCATAAGTTTCATCACAATAATCATCATAAGTAGCAACTTCGTTCTCATCATAATCGATTGAAACCTCTCCCAAGATAGTGGAATCACTAAATAAAGTTGACACTCTTCCAAATCCACTTTCATATTCATCACAATAATATTAAACATCCTCCAAAATAGTGGGATCACTACTTCCTAAATTTGAAACTCTGCCAAACCCACTTTCATCAATATAATCATCATAAAGAGGCATGCTATCATCATAACAACTTTGCATATCAAAACTTGGGAGGCTAAAAATATCATCTTCATTAAACATAGATTCCCCAAGCTTGGGACAAACATTAATTTCAGCAAATATATTCTCAAATATGTCATCCTCATCAAACATAGCATCCCCAAGCTTGGATCTTTTCATATCATAAGCATAATCATTCTCATCATTAATAGTATGGATAGCACCAATAGTATAGCAATTATCATCGTCACAATGAGTAGTAGGAGCAATATCATTTGGGAGGGATACCTTTTTACCTTTGCTACCCCTTCTCTTCCTTTTCTTCTTCACATTATGTATGGGTTCAACCTTCTTTATTAATGGGATTGGTTGAATAAAAAGCTCCTCCTCGTTACCCGAATCATCATAAGAAATAAAAGGAGGAGATTGGGAAGTCTATTCCCTTTGATTAGTATTATCATCATCTTCTATTTGCTTTCTTTTCTTTAGGTAATTGGCAATATAAGGATTTTCAATGCAATTCACCGTACAATACATATAAATCTTTTCTAGATCAATATCAAGGAAATGCCCAAGATTAAATTTTGGAATAAGCTTAGTTGCATGTTTCAATTATTCATAACCCAAAAGCAAACTAAGTTCATTGTAATGAGCAAGGGAGATCAAATCATCACAACTTTTGGACACGATTCGATCATGAAACAATTTGCATTGGAGATGTAAATGATCACGTTCATTGCAAAGTTCACAACGATAAATATATCTTAAATTTTCAGCGCTAACATTAAGCCTTTCTTGAAACCATTTAGTTTCTAAATGCTTATGCATCTTGCAATATATATCTTCTCTATTCGGTGTGTTCATGCAAACATGCACTCCACAAAAGTTGACATGCTCATAAGAGATATTTTCATCATGACTAGTGCAATCATCATTAGTACTATGGATATTCAAAGAGTTCATACTAACAACATTGCAATCATGCTCATCATCCAAAGATTTGGTGACAAACATTTTATAGATTTCTTCTTCTAGCACTTGAGCACAATTTTCCTTACTATCATACTCACGAAAGATATTAAAAAGACGAAGCATAAGAGACAAACTAAATTCCATTTTTTTGTAGTTTTCTTTTATAAACTAAACTAGTGATAAAATAAGAAACTAAAAGACTCGATTGCAAGATCTAAATATATACCTTCAAGCACTCACCTCCCCGGCAACGGCACCAGAAAAGAGCTTCATGTTTACTACACAACCTTCTTCTTGTAGACGTTGTTGGGCCTGCAAGTGCACAGGTTTGTAGGACAGTAGCAAATTTCCCTCAAGTGGATGACCTAAGGTTTATCAATCCGTAGGAGGCGTAGGATGAAGATGGTCTCTCTCAAACAACCCTACAACCAAATAACAAAGAGTCTCTTGTGTCCCCAACACACCCAATACAACGGTAAATTGTATAGGTGCACTAGTTCGGCGAAGAGATGGTGATATAAGTGCAATATGGATAGTAGATAAAGGTATTTGTAATCTGAAATTATAAAAACAGCAAGGTAACTAATGGCAAAAGTGAGCGTAAACGGTATTGCAATGGTAGGAAACAAGGCATAGGGTTCATACTTTCACTAGTGCAAGCTCTCTCAACAATAATAACATAGATAGATCATATAACAATCCCTCAACATGCAACAAAGAGTCACTCCAAAGATACTAATAGCAGAGAACAAACGAAGAGATTATGGTAGGGTACGAAACCACCTCAAAGTTATTCTTTCGGATCAATCTATTCAAGAGTTCGTACTAGAATAACACCTTAAGACACAAATCAACCAAAACCTTAATGTCACCTAGATACTCCATTGTCACCTCAAGTATCTGTGGGCATGATTATACGATATGCATCACACAATCTCAGATTCATCTATTCAACCAACACAAAGTACTTCAAAGAGTGCCCCGAAGTTTCTACCGGAGAGTCAAGACAAGAACGTGTGCCAACCCCTATGCATAGGTTCATGGGCGGAACCCGCAAGTTGGTCACCAAAACATACATCAAGTGGCACATGATATCCCATTGTCACCACAGATAAGCACGACAAGTCATACATCAAGTGTTCTCAAATCATTAAAAGACTCAATCCGATAAGATAACTTCAAAGGGAAAACTCAATTCATCACAAGAGAGTAGAGGGGGAGAAACATCATAAGATCCAACTATAATAGCAAAGCTCGAGATACATCAAGATCGTGCCATAGAGGGAACACGAGAGAGAACTCGAGAGAGAGAGAGATCAAACACATAGCTACTGGTACATACCCTCAGCCTCGAGGGTGAACTACTCCCTCCTCGTCATGGATAGCGCCAGGATGATGAAGATGGCCACCGGTGAAGGATCCCCCCTCCGGCAGGGTGCCGGGAATGGCTCCCGAGAGGTTTCTGGTGGCTACAAAGGCTTGCGGCGATGGAACTCCAGATCTATCTTCATATTCGATGTTTTTAGGGTACGTAGGCTTATATAGGCGAAAGAAGTCGGTCGGGGGATCCTTGAGGGGCCCATGAGAGGATAGGGCGCGCCCAGGGGGGTGGGCGCGCCCCCTGTCTCGTGGCTTCCTCGATGACCCCCCGGCTTATACTCCAAGTCTCCTGGATCATAATCTTTCCAAAAATCACACTGCCGAAGGTTTCATTCCACTTGGACTCCATTTGATATTCCTTTTCTTCGAAATAGTGAAACATGCAATAAAACAACAATATGGGATCGGCCTCCTGTTAATAGGTTAGTCCCAAATGTAATATAAAAGTGTATAATAAAGCCCGTAATCATTCAAAATAAATAATAAAATAGCATGAATGCTTCATAAATTATAGATACGTTGGAGACATATCAGGGAGGGGTTGTGCCTTAGATGTGGTGCTGCAAGCCTCCCCTCACCCCTCTATTTATAGGAGAAGGGGCAAGGGGGCCGGCCCATCTAGATGGTATCTAGAGGGGGGGTGGCAGCCAAGGGGGGAGGGGGTTTGCCCCCCAAGCAAGGGAGCCCCCCCTTTAGGGTTCCCCCCCCCCAACCCTTGGCGCATGGGCCCTAGGGGGGTGGCGCCCAGCCCTCCAAGGGGCTGGTTCCCTTCCCTCTACAGCCCATGAGGCCCTCCGGGACAGGTGGCCCCTCCCGATGGACCCCCGGAACCCCTCCGGTGGCCCCGGTACAATACCGGTATGCCCCCGAATATTTCCGGTGACCGGATGACAACTTCCCATATATAAATCCTCACCTCCGGACCATTCCGGAACTCCTCGTGACGTCCGGATCTCATACGGGACTCCGAACAACATTCGGTAATCACATACAAATCTTCCTAATAACCCTAGCGTCATCGAACCTTAAGTGTGTAGACCCTACGGGTTCGGGAATCACGCAGACATGACCGAGACAGCTCTCCGGCCAATAACCAACAGTGGGATCTGGATACCCATGTTGGCTCCCACATGTTCCATGATGATCTCATCGGATGAACCATGGTGTCGAGGAGTCAAGTAATCCCGTATACAATTCCCTTTGTCAATCGGTACGTTACTTGCCCGAGATTCGATCATCGGTATCCCAATACCTCGTTCAATCTCATTACCGGCAAGTCATTTTACTCCTTCCATAATGCATGATACCATGACTAACCACTTAGTCACATTGATCTCATTATGATGATGCATTACCGAGTGGGCCCAGAGATACCTCTCCATCATACGGAGTGACAAATTCCAGTCTCGATTCGTGCCAACCCAACAGACACTTTCGGAGATACCTGCAGTGCACCTATATAGTCACCCAGTTACGTTGTGACGTTTGGTACACCCAAAGCACTCTTACGGTATCCGGGAGTTACACAATCTCATGGTCTAAGGAAATGATACTTGACTTTAGAAAAGCTTTAGCAGACGCACTACACGATCTTGTGCTATGCTTTGTATTGGGTCTTGTCCATCACATCATTCTCCTAATGATGTGATCTCGTTATCAATGACATCCAATGTCCATAGTCAGGAAACCATGACTATCTGTTGATCAACGAGCTAGTCAACTAGAGGCTCACTAGGGACATGTTGTGGTCTATGTATTCACACATGTATCACGGTTTCCGGCTAATACAATTATAGCATGAACAATAGACAATTATCATGAACAAGGAAATATAATAATAATCATTTTATTATTGCCTCTAGGGCATATTTCCAACAGTCTCCCACTTGCACTAGAGTCAATAATCTAGTTACATTGTGATGAATCGAACACCCATAGAGTTCTGGTGTTGATCATGTTTTGCTTGCGGAAGAGGTTTAGTCAACGGATCTGCGACATGCAAATATCTATGTCTCCATCTTGACCATTTTCACGAATGGAGTTGAAGCGACGCTTGATGTGCCTGGTCTTCTTGTGAAACCTGGGCTCCTTGGCAAGGGCAATGGCTCCAGTGTTGTCACAGAAGAGAGTCATCGGCCCCGAAGCATTGGGAATAACTCCTAGGTCGGTAATGAACTCCTTCATCTAGATTGCTTCATGTGCTGCCTCCGAGGCTGCCATGTACTCCGCTTCACATGTAGATCCCGCCACGATGCTTTGCTTGCTGCTGCGCCAGCTTATTGCCCCACCATTCAAAATATACACATATCTGGTTTGTGACTTGGAGTCATCCAGATCTGTGTCGAAGCTAGCATCGACGTAACCCTTTACGACGAGCTCTTCGTCACCTCCATAAACGAGAAACATATCCTTAGTCCTTTTCAGGTACTTCGGGATATTCTTGACCGCTGTCCAGTGTTCCATGCCGGGATTACTTTGGTACCTTAATGCCAAACTTACGGCAAGGTTTACATCAGGTCTGGTACACAACATGGCATACATAATAGACCCTATGGCCGAGGCATAGGGGATGACACTCATCTTTTCTCTATCTTCTGTCGTGGTCGGGCATTGAGCCGAGCTCAATTTCACACCTTGCAACACAGGCAAGAACCCCTTCTTGGACTGATCCATATTGAACTTCTTCAATATCTTATCAAGGTATGTGCTTTGTGAAAGACCTATGAGACGTCTCGATCTATCTCTATATAGATCTTGATGCCTAATATATAAGCAGCTTCTCCAAGGTCCTTCATTGAAAAACACTTATTCAAGTAGGCCTTTATGCTGTCCAAAATTTCTATATCATTTCCCATCAAAAGTATGCCATCCACATATAATAAGAGAAATGCTTCAGAGCTCCCACTCACTTTCTTGTAAACGCAGGCTTCTCCATAAGTCTGCATAAACCCAAACGCTTTGATCATCTCATCAAAGCGAATGTTCCAACTCTGAGATGCTTGCACCAGCCCATAGATGGCTCGCTGGAGCTTGCATACCTTGTTAGCATTCTTAGGATCGACAAAACCTTCCGGCTGCATCATATACAATTCTTCCTTAAGATAGCCGTTAAGGAATGTCGTTTTGACGTCCATTTGCCATATCTCATAATCATAGTATGCGGCAATTGCTAACATGATTCGGACGGACTTCAGCTTCGCTACGGGAGAGAAAGTCTCATCGTAGTCAACCCCTTGAACTTGTCGATAACCCTTAGCGACTAGTCGAGCTTTATAGATGGTAACATTACCATCCGCATCCGTCTTCTTCTTATAGATCCATTTATTTTCTATCGCTCGCCGATCATCGGGCAAGTCTGTCAAAGTCCATACTTTGTTTTCATACATGGATCCTATCTCGGATTGCATGGCTTCAAGCCATTTGTTGGAGTCTGGGCCCGCCATCGCTTCTTCATAGTTCGAAGGTTCATCGTTGTCTAACAACATGATTTCCGAGACAGGGTTGCCATACCATTCTGGTGTGGAACATGTCCTTGTGGACCTACGAAGTTCAGTAGCAACTTGATCCGAAGTACCTTGATCATCATCATTAACTTCCTCTCTAGTCGGTGCAGGCACCACAGGAACATCTTCCCGAGCTGCGCTACTTTCTGGTTCAAGAGGTAGTACTTCATCAAGTTCCACTTTCCTCCCACTTACTTCTTTCGAGAGAAACTCTTTCTATAGAAAGGAACCATTCTTGGCAACAAAGATCTTGCCTTCGGATCTGAGGTAGAAGGTATACCCAATGGTTTCCTTAGGGTATCCTATGAAGATGCATTTTTCCGACTTGGGTTCGAGCTTTTTAGGTTGAAGTTTCTTGACATAAGCATCACATCCCCAAACTTTTAGAAATGACAACTTAGGTTTCTTTCCAAACCATAATTCATACGGTGTTGTCTCAACGGATTTAGACGGTGCCCTATTTAAAGTGAATGTAGCTGTCTCTAAAGCGTATCCCAAAAATGATAGCGGTAAATCGGTAAGAGACATCATAGACCGCACCATATCCAATAGAGTGCGATCACTACAAAAAAATAAACTTCGGTGATGATACGTGTTTGTCACAGTAGGTCGCGTTTTTTGTCATGCATGTACATCCATGACAAATTTATGACAGAATCAAGATAGTCATACTTGTGCTGTCGTAGAAGTGTTCCATGACATTACCAAAATTATCATCATGGAAGTGTCCACTTCCATGACGATAAATCGCGCGTCACAGAAGTGCTTTTGTCAAGGGTGACCGACACGTGGCATCCACCGTAACGGAACACCGTTAAGCTATCGGGTCGAGTTTTGGATCCGATAACCCGTTAACAGCCCCGACCAATGGGGATTTTCCACGTGTAAAATCATCATTGGCTGGAGGAAACACGTGTCGGCTCATAGTTGGGATAGATGTCATCCACTCATTGGACACAAGGCGCCTATGATACGTCGACACATGGCATGGCCCATCAAGTTTAAATGGGCCGGCCCAACTAAAGGCCCACAAGATTTTGCGGACCATAATAGGCTGGCCCAGCTAAAGGCCCACGAGATTTTGTGGACCATAATGGGCTGGCCCAGCTAAAGGCCCACAAGATTTCGCGGGCCATAATGGGCTGGCCCAGGTAAAGGCCCACAAGATTTTTGTGTGCCATAATGGGCCGGCCTAGGTAAAGGCCCACAACATTCTTGTGGATCATAATGGGCCGGCCCGGCTAAAGGCCCACGAGATTTCGCCGACACTAATGGGTTGGCCCAGCTATAGGCCCACAAGATTTTGAGGACCCTAGTAGGCCGGCCCATTAACTAGCTGCCATGTTTTGGGCCAAATGCCGGCCCATATTTGATCCTGTCCATTAATGGCCTACCACGTTCCGGGCCTAATAATGGCCCATATGAGATCCGACCCATTAAAAGCCTCCCACGTTTTGGGCCAAATCACGGCCCAGATCAGGTCCGGCCCTTTAAGAGGCTTTGGCCTCAATTATGGCCCATATCAGATTCAGCCCGTTAACTGAACGTGATGCTTTTGGGCCCACTTGCAAAAGGCCCATTTAGTAATTCGGCCTGATATTAGTTTCGGCCTGTTAAGGGCCCGTTTAACATTTCGGCCCTATATTAATTTTGGCCTATTAAAAGCCCGTCATATAGTTGGGCCTAACTACGGGTCGGTTTGCATCCGGCCTGCTCGCAGCCGATATCTGATTGGGCCAAACAAGGACCGAGACAATTTTGGCCTGTTAAAAGCCTGTGATTTGATTCGCACAATCATGGGCCGGGTCCATTTCGGGCTGCTGCCGGCCCGTGACCTATTCGACACGTTTTAGGCTCAACCTACTTCTCCGCCTCCTAAAAGCCCATTGAGTTTTCTTGCGAAAAGAGGGCCGGGGGTTACTCGGCCTATTAAAGGCCCGAATCTACTAGTGGGCTAGTTTGATGGGCCCATGATGCGGATCATACATCGTGATTGCATGACAGCCCGATTATGTACCGCAATTTTACGGTTTGGCCGCTTTACTGCGAAGACAGGATATATATATAGTAAAATAACTGCAGCATCGTGAATAAGAAAAAACCTAGACTATACAATAAAGAAATTATGGCATATTAAATCCACTGGGCATCAAAGTTCGCCATTATGATAATAAAGCACAAGCAGATATCAGATTACATACACTGGGCATCAAAGATCGCCACCAGTGCAAATAAACACGCCGACAAAATAATATACAAAACCGAAAGCACTTCAATAGAGTTCAAGAAACGTTAGCCCTGCTGGCGAGCTGCAGCGCAAGCACCTGAGCAAGATGATGAAACTGCACTTGTTCAAACTTAATCTTCCTCACTCTGAAAGATAAACAACAGATGATAGGTTTTGCACATAAAAGTAGCAGTGCTGACAACTCATCACATTTCTTACTAACGAATAAAGTGACACAGTTTAAAAATGCATTAACACAATATGGTATTGTCCAGGTCAAGACATGGCAGGAAATGACATTGTGAAGGAGTTGGCAGCTTCACGACACCACTGGATTACAGATCAAGAACTCATAAGTATCAATGGTTAGTGTGTTGTCAATTTATCCCATTTCAGATTGGCAAATAAAGAGACAGTTTAAATAATAGTAGAATGATATGACATTGTTCATAGTTAAGACATTGCAGAATATGACATTGTGCTGTAGTGGGTAGGTTCACCACACCACTGGATTACGGATGAAGAACAGAAGCATACATGCAGTGCAAAAGAAGATCACTTGCTCTGTATAGTTTAATTTACATGGTATGAAGAAGGAACTTGGTTGTACAACTGAAAACTTAAATTGAGAAGGACAAACTTTTGTTTATGAACTACATAATAAACTTTAAACATGCAATTTGATGCAAACACCAAAAATAAACAGCTGCTGCAGTCATGCCTAACCAAATATACACAACAAAGTTTGAAGGCTTGAGAAGGACAGACTTACATTACTGGTGAAGACAGGCTCTATAAAGCCCTTGTCCATGCTGATGGGGGCAATTCAAGAAGTTTACCACAGAATCTTCTTCATAAGAATTGCCTTTATTCTACATTTTGTTAATAGTATATATAGATGTGATAATATACGAAAAATGGAGAATATTCAAGATAAGATGAAGAGTGATGCTACATAACCAAGTAGCTATAAATATATGTGCAGCGGTACAGGCAAAAGGCACAGCCAAGAGCAATGCATAGCTAAACTTTTTCAGTACCAACCTTATGGTAAGAGTAAATATAGATCTGATGTGTAGAAAATGGAGGGCAAAGGAAAATAAGCTGCAGAGTGATGGTACATGAACAACTACCTGTCAATATAAGTACACTTATAAAGGACATCATGTACTTACAAGAACAATGCAGAGCTAAAAAACTTCATTGGCATTGGATATATTCTACACTAATGTAACCATTCATACAGATCAGATAATTTGGAGCGAACAATTGATAAGCAAGCTATCATGCATACTGCTGTCACATAATGAACCAGGTATGTATGCAAGTACAGTGATACAGGACAACAGGTACTAACAAGAGCAAAGCAGCGGGCAGCATATTTGCGATATCCTGTCGTTCTTTTCAAACCGGAATTCTTCTTCGAGTAGATTTCCTGCAAAAAAGATCCATAAGGCACATGCGGAAAAGTAGAAGTTCAGATTGTCATGTGATTTCATAGACAATACCTCATCCTGGGAACGAGACCAGTGCATAACAAGGTTTTTCCATTCAATGCCTTCTAAATTTAGCATAGGAGACTTCACCGGAAATTCGTTTATAGACTTGCCATCAAAGTGTGATTTCCTCAGGTAACACCGATACTGCTGCAATGCTTCCTTGAAAAGCACAAGAAAGCTTTGCTCATCATGACTATCTAGATTGACCCTCGCCTAGTTATAACAATGTAATGTAAATCATTGATGTGTTCGATCAGCAGAAAACAGGAAAATAATAACCATGAATAATAACACTTACACGTAAGTTGGACAGGAAGATGTGAAAATGGTGTTCGTCTTCACTATGATCTTCCCATGATGGGAATATATGCACGTAGTCCCTAACAACATTGAATGCATTGTCTTTTAAACTGGGAATAAATGGAATGGGGTTCCAATCTGCAGGAATTGGTCGTCTCTGCAGGTTGGGATAGGTCTTTGGCTGGTGGACTTGCTGTACTTTTTGCTGGAGTGGGATTTTTCTATGGTATGGCTGGTGTTGTGGCAAATGAAATCGGTATACCTTTTGCTGGAGTGCAGGTCCTGTGTGTTGGGGCTAGTGGTGTGGCCAGTGAAGTATGGTTACAGTCTGCTGGAGTCGGTCCTATGTTTTGTGTCACTGGTTGTACAGCCAGTATAAGTGGGGCGCTGTCTGATTTCTCAGGCACCACCACGTTTTTCAAGGACTTTGCTAGTGCTCCTTTGGGTTCGGCAATCACCCTCTTCCCTTTTGATGTCTGATGCACAAGAATAACATTTGAGTGGAAAAACATGGTATGATGACAGATGGAATATGTATTGATAATGGATGGGCATGGAATCTCGATTTATATGATGAGTAAACTAAGCAGATGGCGGTGCAACAAAGTAGAAGAAATGCAAGACAACATATGCAAGATACGCGCAATCAATAAAACCTTGCCAAATTAGAATAGGCACCTGATGGGTGAACAGGACAGGCCATCTGCCTTTGATTCCTCGAGGTTAGAATAGTCATTACTTGCTGGAGTAAGTGGGGAGCGTATGAGTTTCATTGCTTCCAGAATGGCACTCAATGCCTTGGTGCCAATTTTGTAAGTCATTGCAGTGTTCCACAATATTCTTCTGATGCGCGGATTCTGATATTCACTGTAATTGCATATAATATCTGAGAACCATGAAAACATAAATAGTTGTGAGATTATCTTTGTAATGCATATGATATTCTAATATAGGGGCGCCCCTGTAAACACTTGTGTGCTATCACTGGATTCTGATGACAGAGCTCATGTGTGCTGTAATATGGTGCATGCATTTATATAATCTGGCACAAGTACACAAAAAAATAGGCTCTAGAAGTAAGGATAGCTCGCAGATGACAGGTTCATAATATACTGTATAGAGAGTTTATTGCCAAACCATGGTAACAAAAGCACACAGCAACTAGGAAGATCATAGTGTACATAACAGGGGTACACCATAACCACGATATATAAATCGGGAAAGTGGAACTGGCTTGAAAATACGGTGTTGTATTGCCGCTAGTAATTGAAAGCCTATCGATCACGTACAGGCCAGCTCTATCAGCTGTTGACTGCAGATGTCCCTGCGCCCCTTCCTGACAAGGAACATACTGTACGTACTAAATACAGAATAAACAAAGAGGAACATGTTAAAGAACAGAAGAGGAAGCATATTCTTGAGGTTCCGCTTCATTGCATACAATGTTGGTTGCCCACTCATGATGAATCACAGCGCCCAAAGAAATGCAATTCCATGTTGTCTCTCTATATGTGGCAATTTTGAACACGAGTCATTAGGATCATATTCTGAACAAGAGTCAACAGATGGGGAGCGTATGAGTTTCATTGCATCGAGAATGGCACTCAATGCGTTGGTGCCAATTTTGTAAGTAATTGCAGTGTTTAGCTTCAAGATTGGACTACTGCTAGTGCGACACAAAGCAGCTACACAGATCATAGTGTAGATATAACGGGAAAACCTTAAGCATCAGAGTAAAATCAGCAAAGTGGAACTTGCTGGAATATATGTGCTAGTTTGCCGGTACGGCTAGAAAGGATTCGAATACCAGCTCTCTTCAAGTGAAGGTGCGGTACTGTTAATATTAGTGTAACTCTCAAAGGCGACATAGCTCCCCACATTTCCTTGTTGTTCTTATAGGTTTCAAGTGGGCAGGCCACTACAAATCCTATTCCTATGTTTACAAGATCCTACGAATTAAAGAGGCTCAAAGTGTCCATCACAACCGACCGTATGGACCTCTACACTGCAAATGTCCTTGCTCATCTTCAGTACAAGGAACATACTGTACTACTATCAAACTCCCTCCGTTCCAAAATATAAGTCTTGGTAGAGATTTCCACTATGGATCACATACAGATGTATCCAAATACATTTTAGAGTGTAGATTCACTCATTTTGCTCCATATGTAGTCCATGGTGGAATCTATACAAAGACTTGTATTTAGGAATGGAGAGAGTACATATTAAAGAAGAATGGAAGAGGAACATGGTAAAGAAGAGCAATCAGATTTTGGATAATAAAATGTTGGTTGCGCAGTGCCCACACATGATGAACCAGAGCGCATTAAGAATGCAACTCCCAGTTGTCTCTTGACCATTTCAGGCGGTTGGATGAAGATCCTACGTCTCCTAACCCATCTTCTTCCTCGTCTCTCATTCTTCCCATACAGAACACCGCACGGGCCGCCGGCCGGACCACCGGCCCCCACCGCCGGTGTTCCTCTGCCAACCCCACCCCCCACCCCCACCCCAACCCCCACCCGCGTCGACTTTTCTTCGTTCGGCGAGGCCCTAGAACCACCCGAGCCCCTTCGTTCGCACCGGCGAACTCCGGCGAGCTCTGAAAAATTTAGTCTACTGTGATTTAACTAGTGTGGAATATAAAAGGGGAAAACCATAAGCATTGGGAGTATAGTGTTGAGCGTGCCATGGCGGATCTGAAGGTGCAAACCGGACAAAGGCAACTTCGCAACCAAGACAAGAAATCAAAGTAAAGCAGTGGCGATCTATTTTCTTGATGCGATAAATAAATTGAGCAGATACGAAAGAGTACCGCCTTTGATGCGGCGCCGTGTACGCATCTGCTAAGAATTTGACGGTGCTGTGGTAGCGATGGCTGTCGGCGGCGTGGAAGCAGATCTAGGAGGGTAGACGGTGGTGGCGGGGCGCGGTGGACAAGACGGTCGTAGGAGCGGCACCAGCAAGGTGGACAACGGCGGGGATGAAGCGAGAGGACGGGATGCAAGGATCCTGGTCCAAAGGCGTGGATGAGAGAGGTCGATCTCTTGTAATGTACGGCGGCGTCGGGGTATCAGCTCCGGCATGGTGGAGGAGGACGGCAGTGGATGGGGTGGCGAACAGCGGCGGACGGAGGAGGGTGGGGTGGAGAGGGTGTTTTGGCGCCCACGGAGTACGAATGGGGAAAAGGGAGGTAGAGAAGAAGGAGGGAACCATGTATTCAGGGCGCGCTTGTCTCAAATGCGAGGAAATTTACAAACTTAGCCCCCGTTTCAAATTTCTACTACATCACAACAACATTAGTCGGTTGGGGATAGGTCGGTAATCTCGCATACACCAAATATTTGCCGACGAGAGTTTGTTTTTGGCACCCACCGTGTATGAATATGAATCGGGGAGGGAGTCAATTTCGACCGAAGACACACTGTGTTTTGGCGCCCACCATGTATGAATCCGTGTGAGAGGCAGTTAAGTCACGTTTAGGTGAAATTACAAACCTACCCCCATCGAAACCTATAGAAATCCAGCAGATAGGCTTTGCGTGGCAGGGATAGGCGGTAGTGATTTCCATCTCGCAGATTTTGGTTTCGGGCGGTTACTACGACTTTCCCCGCTTCATTGAAATTTTGCAGAGTGCACGTTTACCGTGCCAACTCAATTCGAATCCCGTTTGTATTCTATTTTTTTCGGGCGGTATCCATTTTCAATTGGAATTACATTCTATATATATCATTTTTTATATATACTTTCAAAAGCACAACACCATTTATACATAAATATGGTTTACAAATGGCATGATCTCAGATTCATAAGGTTGTATCCATCAATTTGGATTTTCAAATATTTGAAACCACTTTATGTTGAAATCCAATGTATGCATTCCTCGCTAGCTGTCTCCAATTAATGTGTGTTTCATGCGGGTTTTTTTACTTCTCAAACATGTATAATGTGTTTCACACACGCAACATATAGTGTAATCCCGTTTAGACATTAATTGCATATAAACCATGCATTGTTTGTAATTAAAGAATCTATGGATCACCAATATTGATAAACTATATAACATTACACGTGTGCCCAAATTCAAATGAATATGCATGTTTGACACACCAATTTGCGTTATGATATTATCGATGTCGTGATCTCCAATTTAAATATTGGAATCCCCTTTAATCTAGATATTCGTCTCATATAGCTATCACTAATGCTTATATAGGACTATCTCTCTAGACCTATACGCGTTCATCGTCTCTCAGGTATCTCTTGTGCTACCTGTATGTCGACAATGATCTTTTATCTTCATAACACACTGATGGTACTCTCTCCCTCGACCTTCATCACTCTATCTCTCTCTAAGTATATCTCGCTCCCTGCTATGTGTCTCTAACTATGATTCTCCATGTGGAATCTCTTTCTCTCACACAAACACAAACTTTGTCTCCCGAGGTCTCATTTCTCTCTACTATTCCCATGTGTGCCACTCGCACACCCCTCATACAGAGATGTATTTCGCTCCTTAGATATGAGAACCTACGACTCTTCCTCTTCAATATCTCTTTCTCAAGAACAAACACAAACTCTGTCTCCCAGGGTCTCATATTTCTCCATTGTTCTCTTGTATGTCGCTCACACACACCCTCTCTCCCTAGAGATATCTTGCGTTCCCTCATATGTCTCTCTAGCTATCACTCTCGTTGTGAAATATCTTTCTCTCTCGCAGACACAAAACTCCGTCTCTCTGGATCTCATTTCTCTCTGATATTTGTTTGTATGTGACTCACATGCACCCTCTCTCTATCTCTCTCACACCCACACACATAACCCAGCCTTCTGATCCACTCGACTCCTATCTCTAATGCACACTAGCTAGCATCTTTATCTTTCTATTTATCTATTTCTCCATCAACCTTCTTTCTCGCCCTCACTCTTGATTCCTATCACGCACACTACATATGTTTCTCTCTACATGCAGTCAAGTGCCCTCTCACACACATATATAACTTCACCCTTTGAACCACCCAACGGTCATCTCCAACACCCAAAATAGCGGATGTCCCTCTAGCTAGCATCTCCATCTCTGTATCTATCTGTAGTTTCTCCGTTAACATTTCTTTCTTGCACGGAGTCTTGCTTCCTATCACCCACAGTATATATGTCTCTCCATACATATGCACTTATAGGTTGATCTCTTTTGCACAATCGTTGCGCCTCACTCCCTCTGCTCGCCATAGATGCATGCTCCAGCCCACACCACTATCTCTTAAATACAAAAACACATGCTCAATTGTCGGGCCTTCTTCCCTGCATTCTCACATGCACGCATATTGTCATACCGATCCGTCTCTCCCATGTCGTTGATCTTATGACTTATGTCTTCTTTCTTTTATCTCGATCATGCGCTCGCGCGCACACACACATCCCACGTATACATGTATACCTCTCACACATGCACGTTCAAGGTCTCTATGTCTCCGTACATAGTTAATTACCCTCAACCCTAACGCCACATTGAATCGTTCTCCTCTTTTGTGCACATAACTTCTGTTTGGATGGGTAAAACACACACTCACACTTAACAATCTCCTTTT
>NC_041391.1:593495528-593510910 GCF_002162155.2 Triticum dicoccoides
ACACATGAAGACTCCATATCTCTCTCTCTCTCACACACACACACATACACTAAGACTCCATCTCTCTCTCTCCTCTCTCTCTCTCTCTCACACACACACCCCACACACACACTAAGACTCCATATCACACACACATGCTCTAGGCGGAGCATTTGTTCCTACCACCCTTCATCCAACCTTACCCGTATGATAAACAATCACCTTTATTTACTTGCATAACATGGACAAATTCCACTTGACTTTAGTAGTCAGCAAACTTATCATTTGTACACTTATAAAAAAACGAGTTGGCGATGATGGTGTGCCTGCCATCTTGTAATACAGACCGTATGATCTATATCTGACGGATAGAAAGCAAACTATGATAAATTTACAAAAGATACCCGCACCTCTCTCCACATCATTATCTCCCACAACCTCATTGCTCAGCAATTAAAAAAGGGATAAGTCTCTGGAACAATCTAGCATGCATGGTGGCCGCTGCCGCCTGCCGGCACCGTCCATCCCCATGCCTCCGCCCATTCCGACCACCAGTCACCACCACGCTCCACTCCTCCTCGCCTTATCTCTCATCTTTCATTTTTTCGATGACATTCTCGAGATACCAGTTTTCCAATAAAATTCTTGAGATATCATTAGTTTTTACACATGGGATTACTCCTGCATGGGTCAATCACAACAGGTGTTTTGTAGAAAAATGCATATCGATGTTCCGTGCAATGCACGGGAATCTTGCTTGTAATTATATAACACAAATCACGAGAAGGAAGTGACATTTTTTTGACACAACCACGTTAACATGGCCACATAAATCACTAGCTAAAGTAAATACCATTATACTTATATCCTGATGCAAAAGGTTGAGTACATGTCCGAAGACTAGAGACGCACACACACACTCTGTCTCTCAGAATCTCTCTCTCACACACACACCAGTTACATGACGCCCACTTAAGCAGACACGTATGTTACAATTTGTGCACCCGCGGGTACACGTGATGCTGCGCATTTATTTAAGCCGGAAGGCGAACCCAAACAATAGCTGCATTCATTCCCCTCCCGCCGCCTCTTCTCTGGTCGCCGTCGCCCGGTAGCCATGCGCCGGCCGAAGGTAACAACATACGCCATACTCCCACCTGAGCGGCGCTTTAATATGGAAATTTTAGTGGTCATGCATGCATCTTTTTGTGCTAGCACTCCTATATAAGGGTTGACCATCGCTTCTGGCGGACGTGCGTGGGCGGTGGAAGAGGAAGGAGAAGGGAAGCGGGTTGTGGAGTAACGTTTTTTACCACAATTTCTTAGGAAACTGAGTGCAGTAATTGAGTAGTTTTGCAAACTACTAGTACTACACCTGAAACGGTTCAAAACATATACTCCCTTGCCAGCGCGCTTCCCGCATGAAACGGTCAACGTCGCCCTGGAGCATCCGTGTCGCATTAATGCCCGGCCAGAGCGGAGACGACCTCTCACTGGCGCCGGCTTTGAAGTGGCGCGACGTTCGAGAGAGCGCCGCTTCCCGGTGCACGCGACTGCTCTGCGTCGAGACTGGCCATAGGCCCTGTTTGGATCCATGGGTTAGAGTTAGTTTTAGCTAGTTTGGGCTCAAATAGCCCTAAAGTATCCAAGCATGAGGGTTTAAATTGGAGCAAGTTGCACCGAACCCACCAAAAAAAAACTATCCCACCCAAGAGGTGCTAACTGGAGATAGTTCTCATTGGGACCACTGAAAAATGACTTTTCTCTCTCCATGAAGTGCATTTATTGTCAATCTAACCCTGTCACCCAAACACCTCTTTGGCTACAGTTAGTTCAGGGTTAGTCATGAGTTAGTCTAACCTCTAGCTAAGTTAGAGTATCAAACAAGAGCAGTATAGGACATGCAAGTTGCTCAAAGCATATAGGCAAATTCATACGTGAAAGGATTTTTTTCTTTTTGAAAACAGAACGTGAAAGGAATTTTTTTAGAATGCTCTTGGCATGTCGCTAACATGTGATAGTTAACTGACCTCAATAGATGGCAGAAACGCCAGCCCGCCGCACTTTGATAGAGACGAGGAGGGAGAAGCTCTACAGGCTGCTGGATTACTAGAGATAGGTGTCGCACGGAAGCCAAGAAATATGGTGATAGCATGGGTTAGCTACTATTATGATGTAACTACACTGGGCTGCCGTGTTTCGTACTCTTCCAGTCCAGTATGGAGATGATTGGTTAATTTTATATCGCTGAATAATATTAAATATTATGAGTGCAGACGCTCCACCACGAGGTTCCCTGCTCCTTCTCGGAATTATGGGCTTTGTTCATCCTTTTGCCAACATGCGAGACATCTAGCATCAAGGTGCATGTGTTATGCAAGGATCATTCCATCTATATGAAGAACACGTTGGACTGGAACTACGAGACGGACATGTACCCAGGAGTGGACGTACGAACCTGAGTAATGTAGCACAGTAAGTGAAGTAGAAAGGCACAAATGGTATGAACATGCGTGGCATATAGGGTGTGTTTGGTTGCGTTCTCGTCTCAGCATAGTTCTTCCCTCTTCATGCATGCTCAACTCAACACCCCTCTTCATGCATGCTCTCTTCATGCATGCTTCTAGTGTATTTGTGCTAAACTAGTGTGGACTCATGCACCCTCCATACACTCTACCAAACATCCAAAAGTAGGTTGAGAAGGGAACTCTTGGGCGGCATTTGTCTCTTACTATGTACTACCACTAAATGTTGTACGTGCAATGCACGGTGATGTTATGGAGTACGTGCCTAAGTACTATACTACTACTATATTAGTTGGAGGCACATATTAACTTTTATGTTTGTTACGTGTATGCCCCGAGACCTTCCAACTAGATGTGTCTTTCTCTCCAGGTCGCACTTTGTATCATTCATACCACTAAGTACTACTACATGTGGTCTCCGACCCAGAAGTGGAAGAAGTGGAGACGCTCTACCACGCTGTTTTTTTACGCTGGGCTCTACCACGCTGTTCATGTCCCACTCCTTTCGCTGACGTGTGGGACATCCAGCACGTGCCGTGTTTGGCACCCTTCGTCGTAAGAGTTGAAACGCTAGCATTAATCAGAAATAAAAAATAATTATAAATCGGCAGTGATACTATTTTTTGCGAACCACAGCAGTGATACTATACCACGCAGTTTCCTTGCTCCTTGATATCGGAAAGAATACTTCCATTCGCCAACATGTGGGACGTCGACCATCCTGGTCCACTTGCCATGCACGCAAAACTCCAAGGGAGAGTCACCCAGGTTTTCGCGCCACAGTAACAATGACTAATGAGCCGTCAAATCACAGGCCCACTTCCTACTTTGAAGTTGCTCGGACGAAGGAACCATCATGACTTCATTGAATTCCGCTTCTTGAAGAAAACTACTATACCAGCAGTACTGCTAGCTACAGTAGTTACTCCAACAGAGGCCTCCTTTCATTCATAGGATAGGAATATGAAAATCATAGGAAGTGAGATGACATGCATCTCAATTCCTATAGAGAAAGAGATGCCATTTGATGCTTAGGATAGGAATTTTTCCATTTAGTCTAGGCTAATGTACTGGTAATTTGCTCTAAAAACTACAGTAGTAACTAGTAGTACTCGTACATGCTCGTACTCAGACACGGACACACACACACACTAACTACTAGTACTACTACTTCTCCCATGCTGGCCAGACGCCGTCGTTCTCCTTCCCGGCTTCGTCGGCGACAACCCACCGTGCTTGGATCTCCGCCGACCTCTCTGCAGCAGTGCGTGCGTCCTTTTCTTTCTTGCGGCGGCGGGCCTCTCTTTTCTTGAGTGCTTTCTGAATTTTCCGCTCCCTCTGTGCGGCTTTGGCCGCCACTTGCTCTACCACCCATTCAGCCTTGACATCTTCAAATTCCTCCCACATAGTTGTGAGGTTGCGAGCGGCGATGAACTCGGCA
The DNA here is from genome assembly GCF_002162155.2 of Triticum dicoccoides. Taxonomy (NCBI): domain Eukaryota; kingdom Viridiplantae; phylum Streptophyta; class Magnoliopsida; order Poales; family Poaceae; genus Triticum; species Triticum dicoccoides. The sequence goes on from NC_041391.1 coordinate 593,499,474, forward strand.
CGACAGGATGCCATCGCTTCCCTACCATTTTGTGTGCTGTCATGGGCGGCGAGGAACTCGGCGCGGCAGGATGCCATCGCTGCCTTACCGGTTAGTGTGCGGCGCGGTGGCATGAACAACACTTGGTGAGAGCTCTGGGGTGGAGTGGCTGGACAACCATATAGTGCATTGGTTTGTCAAGATCTCAAGGACAGAAGACGAAGCAAATTTGGATTCCCCTTCAATCCTGGTCATTTATTACCGAGTAAAATGCATTGGCGGTCATCGAACTTGTCTTGATAGCTCACTTTGATCATTGTATACAAGATATGGTGATTATATGGTCACTGGCTCAGTGTATAACTCCGTATTTTCCTGGTTGACCAGTCAAACAGTCCGCATGCGCCTCATCAGCTCGTGTTCTTTATCTATCTACGCGGGCCTACCTGTCAAATGAGAAAGAAATACTGTAAAAAGCAAAATTATGCGTATGTGGGGAATCAAACCCCGGACTCGTCGCTGCAACGCTCCCTCGTCAGCCAAATGAAAATGAAATACTTCGCGTCAGACACTCACGCTCACGCTATCAAAGCATGCTAATGCATGCACGTCGCCCTCTAAATCAAAGTCCTGCTCATGGCGCAACACAAATGGCGAGCCCATCACCTGCGCACCCCGGCGGTGCCTGACATTACTGTTTAGACGTTTGTTGGAGGCCTACGCGAACGCCGAGCATGTATTCACCTGGCTCAACACCAACGGTCATACTTGGACCGCCTTGCTCATGTATATCGTCCATCACAACGAAAATCTATAAAATAGCCTAAGCTAGAGAGGGTACTATGGTAGTATGGTACGGAGTATGTACTATCGTGAGTGACCGATCTTAGTGCCACTACACATCAAAACCCCTTCCATATCTAGCGCGCGCTTCCCGCCTGAAACGGTCACCATCTCTCCAGAATGTCAATGCCGCATTCACCAGACTTAACTGCAGGTGCAATTGGTGTGTCACTGACATGCGGGCCAGATGCCCGTTGGGCCCACATGTCAGTAACCCAAACGCATCTGCAGTTAAGTCACTGAAGCAGCGTCTGCATTCACGCCCGACGAACCTCCTCCGGCGCGAGTTGTCCGTCCGTCTGCCACGGCTGATTGCCATTCGCCCGCTATATTAACTTGAGCCCCAACTCCCAGCCATAGCCGAATACCCACACTTATTCTCCTCCGGGCCCTTCCTTCTGTAAGCACCACTTCAACCATGGCCTCCTGGCGCTACGAAGCTCTCTTGGATGTACTGTCGCAGGAGCAGACGAGGGACATCGGCGGCTCCACTCCGGGCGCGCTCCAAAGCTCTCTTCGACGTACTTTCACAGGAGCAAACGAAGGAGATCGCCGGCACCCCACGGCCGCCCTCCGCCGCCACGACCATGAAGTCGGTGCGCATGCGCGGGTGCAGCCGGCAGCGAGGAAGAGTAGTACACGGTAGGTCGCCGCCGCTCTGGTCTCAAGAAGGCCACCGCTACTCCACTCAGTCGATGCCAAGCTTGGTGGGGTAAACATCAGCGGTCGATTAGCCACTTGACAGCGACGTGGAGGCGGAAATCTTCAGAACCTTGTGCTCCGAAGGAGGAGGTTATCGAGGCAAATGAGGAGGAGGCAAAGGCAATGGCCGGCTTTCTCAGGTTCATGGCCGGACATGGTGGTCGGGCACCGGCAATTGTTTAGATTAGGTTTACAGTAGGTTTTAGTACGGTTTGTGTGAAATATGTAATGAATTTCGTCTAGTTTGTAGGAAAAATTTTCAAAATGTAATGAATTTCATCCGGTTATTTTTAAATTTGCTTTGTTTGCATGAATTTCATCCAGTTAGTTCATATAGTTGTCGAAAGGTATGCGGGCAGCATCGGATGGCATCCATCAGTGTCCTCAGACATATGCCAGTGTAAATTTGTGGGCCAGCGCTGGAGATGCCCTAACTATCATGCTATAATCACTAACAATCCTCCATTATTTGGCAGGGAACAGTTATCCCTCGATCAAAATCAGATCCGCCGTGTTTCGCACTCCTCCCGCGTAAGAGTGTAAACTCTTGCTTACATAAAAATGGAGCAAGTGGACGGCACTGTAGCATGTCATATCACTCGAACTAGCCCGCCTAACGAGCGGGAAAGCACCGCCCTCGTCATTTTGTTCTGGATTTCTATCGATCGATCGCGCGAAAATGTTACGCTTCGCAAGTTCTAAAGGAAAAGGCGGCACACTTACAACTCGTACGCGTGGCAACCCCGACAGTCCAGCTCGCACGCCGCTCACCAGAGGGGACACGCGTTGTCTTGCAATTTCGCTGGGCTGCCGTGTTTCACACTCCGTCGTAACAGTGGAGACAATAGCATTCATCAAAAATAAACAATGAATACTCGTCGCTCATCCTCTGTATCGAAAAGAATACTTTCATTCGCCGACATGTGGGACGTCGACCATCCTGGTCCACCTGCCATGCACAAAATTATCTTGGTCTACCCCGGTCGTATCGCAGGCCCAACCTTTCCCACTGTAAGTAGTTCGGACGAAGGAACCATCATGACTTCGTTGAATTCCGCTTCTTCAAGAAAACTTACTGTACCCGCAATACTACTACCACACACGAAGACTAGACAGCACTGTACCACGTCATATCACTGAAACCCACTAGGCCAAACTAGCCCGTCTAGGTCATCTATTTTAGAACAGAGGGAGTACGTCTCTGCACTGCTATGATTTTGTGTTGCACGTTCTCTGTACTTTTGCTACGATTTTCCTACCCTATGAACCAAATGAGGCCTGAATGTATCTATGTCGACTATTATCTGATCGATCGCTAAGCCTACAATTTTAGGAGCTAGGCTATTGGTCGATCAACGAGGGATAAGTATAAGCGTACCACGAGCTCATCAGTCCCAATGTTTCTCTTCGATGAGTGTTTTGCAAGTACTATACCTCGCACAGTAGCTAGCCTACTAACACCAAGAATCATCAAACAAGCTCTGCTGATATGATAAACAGTTCAAACTTACATCTAAGCATGCCATATATTACATCAAAAGCTGGTGAGGATACATCTGTTTCCATAACTCGGAGAGGGTTCGCATGATTCATCGCATGATTCACTATCAAACAAAAGTAGCAAGATCCGCCCACACAAGACAGTGCACTAGCCCTAAGATGGTTTGATAACACGCATCGTTCTGGTAATTAAACACAGGGCAACGCAAACTACCCTGAAGGATTAGCGCGACCAACTATTTCTTGTCATCGATCTCTCGGGCAATGACCATAGCACGGACAGCGGCATGGGAATCAATTTCTGGGGCGATGTCCACAGGACTGATCGCGACATCGGAATCGATCTCGGGGGCGATGTCCACAGGATGGGCAGCAGCATCGGAATCGATCTCCGGGGCGATGCCAACAGGACAGGCCACGACATTGGAATCATCAAGGATAACCACTGGCACCTGCACAACCCTAACATATTAGCAAGCACATCGCAAATAATCAAAAACCACAACTATGGTAATAAGCCATTATTTTTTACCTTGTGCAGCTCACTGGGGGATCTCATCCCTCCGGGGGGCCATCTCCTCGTCCTCGATGGGGGCCATCACCTTGCCAGGGGAATACTGCTTCTCAACGGTGACTATCTCCTCAAACTTGGTCTTGAGCCTCACATAGGTGGCAATCAGAGTTCCTGGGGTAGGCACGATGGGGCCCTTGCTGTTCTTCCAACTTTCTTTGAGGAGTTCATCCGCCAACGTCCTCAACTCTTTGGCCAGTGCTTGTTTCTTGGAGTTCTTCGTCTCCATGGGTTGGCCCGCCAACATGGTCAACTCGTTGGTCGGTGCTCGCTTCCTGGAGATCGCTGTCTCCAGTGGGTTGTCCGTCGGCAACTCTTTGCCTAGTGCTCCAGGATCCATCAATGAACTGATAAACAAAAAGCAATCGAAAGGAAACCACAATCGCAATGAAAACGGGAAAAGAATAGGATGTGAGAATCGGTCGGTGCTTCGCAAAAAGAAGATTATTGGAATGAAAATATAGCAGATAACTGATTCGCCCACCTTTCCTTCGTCGGTACAGAAGAAAAATGGCAGAAGTGAGTAGCCTGGAGTGAGGTTTTCTTCAAGAAAGGGAAGAAAAGGCTTGAACGAGCGTTGCAGCTGTGAAATGATGGTTGCTTCATCCAGTCCAACTTGGAGGCCACCTTACCACTGCTGGTAAAGGTGTGGGTTTTGTGATATGACGGGTCATGACGGCCACACCGGGGTGACAGGTGAGTCTCGACTGTAGCACCTCGCTGTGATTTGGTGGATGGCACGCGGGCCTGGATGCTTTGGAATGTCCCGCATGTAGATAGAGCGGCTAGTCATATAGGAGTGCTCAATATTGTGCACCGCGACCAAGGCGGAGAGGGAAACGAGAGAACTACATAATTAATGCATGACTTTAATTAGGGTAGTTTTGTAAAGTACGAGATACATTCCTCCAATCGCAAAATGCCTTGGTTCATGAGATTTGAGATTTGAGCCCTATAAACCGGAAGGGCGGGAGTACTACACACGGTGTAGTCTAGTCACTTGTTGAAATATCTGGAAAAGCAAATACTCCTTTCCGGTTTACAGGGCTATACTACTCCCTCCGTCTAGGTGTGTAAGTCATCTTACGAAAACCAAATAGTCCCAAAACACTTAGGCGCGGTGCATTAACTTCTACCTTGTTTCTTGTTTCTTGACATATCAACCAATAAGAGATGAGAGGTGTGCATGCTTTTAATGACTTGCAATGGCTAGTTCATTGCATGCAATGCTATTAATTAGCAAATAAACATTGGTGACCCCAGGAGGAAACGGTGCTAAGCGCGTGGACCTATGCAGAATGAGTATCAACCATTGGATAATGGAGTTTAATTGTTAAACAATAGAAATTTTGTCTCATGCAAGAGCCTGGCTAGTATATGCGTGCTCCAAGGAACCGCACCACGCGAGCATTCGCAACTACCGCGTTCGGGTTGCGCTTGGCTCTTCAGCTCTTCGAGAAGACGAACAATGATGTTACTCCTACTTCTACAGTATCGAATCCACTACTGCATGTCCGTCCACCTCGTGCGGGAGGGATAGCGTGTAGCGAAAGCTTCTACTTACTGCTCCTGCCTTTGCATCTATGACAGGTGGGCCCAACAGGTGGTTGGCCCTCCTATCATGCAGCCAAAGGCAGGTGCAGTTAAGGCACCGGAGCTCAGTCCGCGAGGGAGAGGGTGTTGTAGTAATCAAATTTCTTGGTCTTGTACGAGTTGACGTGACACATCAAAGCACTCCACTCAATATAAGTCTTTTTACACATTTCAAATGGGCTACTTCGTGTGTAGGAGTAGACATATTCTTCTTCTTATGTAGTCACTTGTTGCAATCTCTAAAAAGACTTATATTTGGAAACGGAGGGAGTACAATGCATGCATGCATGCCATGACTTTCCTTTTGATACTTGCATGTGTTGATTTGTTGCACCTTGCCAAATTTTGACTATAAATTTAACTAACCAAATTTTCATGCATGTCACAAAAAATTACGGGGCTGTTTGGATTGTGACTATGTTTGTCTTATGTTGCCACATTATTTTTCCCACACTTGCCACACTTGCCTAACCTAAGTTGCTCAAATTGTTAGACACACTTTGGCTTGCCTAAGGGAATCTTGCCACAATTTTTGTGTCTATGACACATTATTTTTGTGTCTATGACATGTGGAGTAGAAAATATAAATAATAATGCATGTTGGGGCAACCCATGTTTCCGCTAATTTTAGCCGTGGGCTTGTTCACAATTTTTACGAGGGGGTGGTTGTTCATTTAATGGAGGGACTTGTAGTACCAGACTTGGACAATACAAAATGCAACCTGGCACACCGTAACACCACTTGGAACAAGCGGGTAACTATCTCAAAAAACAATCAACAACTAAAAAAACCGCGACCTGGCATGTAGTAGTACACAATTTTAAACGATTGTTTTGATGGAGTGAAAAAGGAAAACTACCCCGCTATGTATATATAGGTCAGAGCCTCTGCGCTTGCTTGCTAGGGTTGCTCTATTCACACACTCTCATCCTCTGCAGATCTAAACAAGATAGGGGTAGTAGCACTGTCTTTCTCCCTTCAAAAAACACTGGCTTTCTATCCTCACCGCTGGTTACAGATCCGGACGTATCCCCCTCCGCCGGTGAAGGGGAGCAGGGGCAGCGTTTAGGCCGTCATCAACAGCGAGGGAGGAGACCCACTGCCAGCCGCACCGTTATCTCTGGTCGAGCGCCGGCACGGGAGGTCCTCCGATCCCTTCATCGTTGCCTGTGGGCGGATCCGGCCTCCCGCCGCCCACCTATCCACATCCCGACGACCTTCAGGTATATCTTCGTTCGAAACCGCCTTAGCTCTACTTCCCCAGCTCACTACGTCGCTGCATATGCATCATTTTCTCCTCTGAGCCCCTCTCGATCGGATGGTCCAACGTCACCTTTTTTTCTATTGTTAGAGGTAAAGCTACTTCATGGAGTCGAATCTTGTATACTTGGTTCAAACAAGACATAAAGTGGGGGTGGGGGAATTTAGTATGTACATCGGACTTGGTACAAACAGGAAGGAAAGGGGGTGAAAGTAGTACAGACTAGTCATCCAACCGGTCTCTTGGTCTAAAAGGGAAATATGGGGGTAACGCTATACATAGTGGTATGACTAGGACTAGATTTGCTATCCACACATAGGAGTAGGTGGCTAGAGTGAACAAAAAAGGGACCAACCCAGATATGTTTCTTGGATGTTTGTTTCTCGGGGCAACAAACTATGAATCACCACTTTATGCCCCTGTTTACGTACATGGTGCTGGACTGCTGGTGCACCCACTGTCCCATGCCCTTATACCAAATATTTAGGCTCTGTTCGGAATAAAGGGGCAGAAAACATAGGTCTTGATGAAAATAGAGGAACAGGGAAGGAATGTAGGTATAAAACTATGGAACAACAAACCGGAGGAAACTCTCGGGTGAACTACGAAATGTACAGATTTGTTTTTTTAGAGTAGCATGCTTGGCAGTATGAGATGCTATTTGTTTATTCAACTGCATAGTGACTACTCTTGTCCTCACCTCACGTACCACGCATAGGTTGATTTTTTAATTCCGGCAAACACAGCACATCAACCTGTCTAACGCATGGCAGTGAGCACCTGCCTCGGGCTTCCGCCCAAAAAATGAGCAGCGCGTGGATGTTTCTAATCCTATGGAATCAGTACTACCAGACCCGCTTTCCTATGAAACACTATTCACCTTTCCCGTGTTCTGAACGGTTGGAAGGGAAAGAATACCGTAGGAATTGTGTTCCTACGAAAATCCTGCACCAAACCTGTGAACCGAACGCAACCTTAGTTGTTCTTAATCTAATGTCCCTGGTAAAAATGAAGCCATGCCACTGTTATAAGCCATGACAAGTTTAGCCAAATGTTTTTGCCTGTAATTGTTTGAGACTCTGACTGTTTCCTCTGTGCCTTTTTGTGCAAACAGGGATATCCAATTCACCTGGTTGCTGTTGTGACCTTTTGGTGCACTGCACAAAACTCTTCTTAAAAGAAGTGACTTTTGTGCTATTTAACTGGAATGTCAGAATGGAACAGTTGGTTCATCTTGGTGGAACTGCACAAAGGAAGATCTGTGTTCCAATCCTCATCATCCATATTGGCGTCATAACCTTCCTTTAGGTAAGAATGATATTTAATGCATGTGTTCATCTCTATTTTCCGACTACCATGAGTAAATAATGTTGTTTTTTACTAGTACACTTGTACTCCCTCACTGACAAAACCAATTCTGAATTAGAAGGCCAATAATGTACTTGGTTTCACCAACTGGTGAGGAGAAAGAGAAACAGATCATGAAGAGGAAGAAGAAGAAGAATAAACAGTGCCAAGGTGATCTTGCTGAAGCCAGAGGCCTCAGTCGAGGCCATTCCAGGGCTCCGGCAACGACTACCTTACATGTGAGATGATCCTCCAGGGAGCCCTTCCACTTCTGCTGTCTCACTTAATTAATTAGAGTACTTAATTACCACTAATTTATTACTGCCTAATTTTCCTGTTGGAGTTAAACAAATCTTTAGTAGGACCCTATGTTGAATCATGTACGTGTGTATGTTTGTCTATGGAGGTGAATCATGTGGTGGAGCAGGGAGGGAATATTATTAGTGTCATGACATAATAGTGCTATTGTTTTGCATGTCAATTTATTGCCATTGGTTCAATGAGGCAATGTTTTGCGTATTGTCCATCATGAATTTGATGCTACTGTTTGAGTAATATGCTAATGTCTTCCTATCCTTTCTCACTAAGCTAATGAAGGTTTCACCTTGTTCTACTTGTGCAAACAGGGATCATGTTGTGCCAATCATACATTTTAGTGGAACTACACAAGACAATACAATGAAATGTATCACCGCCAGTGCTTTAACTCTGCTGGAAGTTCTTGATAATCTTTCGATATAATCTCAGCACTGGTAAACAAGAGTGATTTCAACCATACATTTGAAGTGCACAAAAAGATATACTATTGTGTGATTCTAGTGAGTGCTTTATCATCTCTTATGGGACTACATGAATAAGTTTTTTTTCCCAGGTTGGTATGGGCCTAAGGCCTTCATCCATATTAGTTTGCTGTCATCTCTATTTGTATCGTGCTACTGTCATGAGAAACTCCTTTATCTTTGCACGTTAAAGTTTTGCAACCTATGATAAATGGCAATTCTTTGAGTGTTGAGTTGAGCTAATTGGCACTGATTAAAGAAACTAATACCTCTCTTTAAGAAAGACTACTATGTTGCTAACTTTACCCATGAAGATAATGAGGGTGCTTCTATTTGTTAGTGTATGTTTCATCAACTAGTCCCACTATTACAGTAATCTCACTCTCTCAATATATGTGCCAACAGGGATGCTCGATTTTGGTGGAACTGCACAAAAGCTTTGGGTGCTTCATTGCCTCGACAGCTTCCGTCCTTTCCTATCAGTCGCTAATCTCCGCTTGCTTTCTTCCTTTGTTGTCAGTCGCTTGGCTTATCTCGGCTTCCAGTCAAAGGAAATAGTAATTGATATGCTACCTCACACAGGTTGGTACTGGTCTTTATCCTAATTATTGTGCCTGTCATATGTATTGGTAATTTGGTATTGTGCTACTGTTTGCCGATTTCATAAAGGAGTAATTTGGAGCCTGAACTCGCAGGCAAATCATTACATCGGATGATTTCAGTAGAACTGCACAAAATGATCAGATGGACAGGTACTTATGCTGCTGCTATGTACTCCAAAGTTCACTCAGACAAGCATCGATGTTGACAAGAAGTGCCTATATTCATTCGAGTATCAACCGATGTCAACCAATTGTCAAACTCCAAGTATTAGGAGAGTGAACGCCAAAAATATTGCTTGGTGCATAGCCCAGAAAAACGAAGTCCAGTCTTTGGTCCCAACTTGTGCCTTTTGGTTATCGGCACATATGGTAGCGAACTATATGGCATGGAGTCTAAAGATTCCAGACAAGTTGGTTGACACGTATATTCATCTGGCACTTAATCAGTCTGCACGCCAAGGATGCTCCATTTCAGTTGAACTGCACAAAAAAATTGGGTGGTTCATTTTCTCAACCGCCTCCTTTCTCGTCTACAATGTAGAATTTTGGCGAGATACAGGACCAAGATGAGCCAGTAAACTAGTTGGATGAAAGTAGTGGCCAAGTTTCTCAAACCTCCCTCGGCACGAGGCCACTATTTGAGGATAAACCTACAAGCAAAGTTCAGATTGTCTATGCTGCCTCTTATGTACTCGAAAGTTTACTCGTACAAGAACTAATTTTAGCAAGAAGTACCTCTGATTGAACACCATTTACCAGTATGTACCCTAGGTAATTAAAGTACGTCCATGGATCATAATGGCTGTGATCTCAATCATTTGGATGCATAAACATACTGAACATGTGTATATCTGAATCTTTTTGTGCATTATGTATGAATATTGTCGTGTGATCTATCAATCATTTGGATGCATAGATATGCTGAGCTTGTGTATATATGAATCTTTTGAGTTGTTGATAGTGAATGTTGGCTATGAATATGAACGTGTCCTGTGAACCTGAGTTTGATATGAATGTTTACCTTTTCTGTTGTATTTGTGTGTGAACTTGTTAGTATGCCTACTGTGGGGTATAAAACGCAGGTCTCTTATAAAAGTAATATTGTGTCCAATTTATGTTTTCCCTTCTAACCACAATATATATATTTATATTATTACTATTATCGTATATTTTATAGAGACTTATATATACATTATAAAAACATCCCACATGTTATTAACTTATAAAAGTAAATGTTTAACGGAAGTTGGCAAGGAAAATCCTGGTTGTTTTTGACTCACATGCATGGAAAATCCTGGTGATTGCATACAAAAGCTTGCGAAGATTTTAAGGACCAATTTAATAATCCTGTTATTCTCCCCAGACTACAGCCCCACGCCGCAACAGAACCAGTTATAACCCTTCTCCTCCTGTCAATCTGTGACTCCACTACCGTGTTTTCCCATCTCCGAGTCGTTCCCGTCCGGGGCCTCGCCGTCGTCCACCGCCTCGCTGCGTTCGGTGCGGCGTGGTCAACAAACGAGAGTCATCGGAAGAGGACTGTATGTGGAGAGCCTGACGGCTGGGACCCACGAGGTCCATGGTCGCACGCAAGGAAAGTTCCTCCTTATTAAGATGAAAAAAAATGTTTCCTCCACCTGACAGCTGGGACCCACCGGCTGTATCTTCGCACGGAAGGAAGTGCCTCCTTGTTTTGCGAAAAACTTTATTCATCCCGTTGACAGCTGGGACCCGTCAGATTTGGTGACTCACTTGTGGGCCTATTAAGCGGATGTGTACGCACGGCTTTTTCAACTTAATCAACAGATGATTCTAGCAACTCGACCATTGGATGTTAATCCAACAGCCGTGCTCCTTCTTCAACCTCTGTTCTTGCTCCTGTCTCCCGTGGGTGGCACCGCGGCTGTGCTGCCGCGCACCCGAACCAGTGAAGTTTCCCACTGCTCTCCATCTGCGACTCCACTGCCCCATCTTCCCCATCTCCGGGTCGTTCCAGTCTGGGTGCGTTCGACACGGTGTGGTCAACGTGGTCAACAATCGAGAGTCATCGAAAGATGACTGTACGTGAGAGGCTGACAGTGGCGACGCACCACGGACGCATGCATGCAACGGAACGCGGCGAGGTCAACGTGGTCAAGGAACGACTTCCATCGGAAGTATACTGTACGTGGAGAGTCTCAGTTGGGTCCACGGCCGCAGCAAGTAAGTGCCTCCTTATTACGCGGAAAATAATTATTCCTCCAACTGACAGCAGGGACC
>NC_041391.1:593511061-593514211 GCF_002162155.2 Triticum dicoccoides
CCCCCGCCGCCGGCTAGCTAGGACCCACCTTGGTGGGAGGCTGACTTGTGGGCCTACTAAGTTGACGGGGACGAAGGGCTTTGTCAACTTAGTCAATATGAACGATTCTAGCTCTAGTGACCATACGATGTCCATCCAACGGCCGTAGTGCTTCTTCAACCTCTGGTCTTCTTGCTCCAGCCGCCTAAAGCAACACCGGTCGTGCCGCATGCTCCTGCCTCCCGTGGCCAGCTGTGCTACTGCGGAGGCCTCACCGCCCCCTACTATTCCCACCGCTGGCCAGGACCTGCGGCGACCACAGCCTCACACCGCAGCCGAACTAGTGAACCCTCGTACTCCTCTCCGCGCGGGCTTCCGTTGCCGCATCTTCCCCGGCTCCACGTCGTCCCCTTCATAGGCCTCGCCGTCGTCCACCGCCGTGGTGCTCTCCGCGCGGCGTGGTCAACGTGGTCAAGGAACGACTTCCATCGGAAGAGTACTGTACGTGGAGGCCACAGCCCAGTTTTTTGTGATTTGCCAAGTAAGTCGCTTTGTCAGGCCTGTTGGGCTGTAAATATTTCAAGACGAGGAGAGCTTTCATTCGGTTGGCTGAGAAAATGGCCCATCAGTAATGAGAAATGGATTGTACATTTTTAAAACACATCAAACCGACAATTAGTTTCAAATATCTTTTTTTCATTTCGAGATTTTAAATTACATTAATTTTTATGCATGGAGAATTTGTTGGATTTTATATTGATATACATTTATTTTTAAAATCAGTTTGAATGTGAGTCGAAATTTCGGGATTAAAAACAGTTCGGACCGCACCAAAATATGCAAAATTTCATATAATTTTTTACCGTGGCCATAATGTGGGCTGTAATGCTAACAAAAAGAATATAGGCTAAAAAAATCTTAAGAATTAGCAAATGGGCTGTAAATTATTAGAAATAATGGCACATGGGTTGTATGCGGTTTTTCATAGATTTGAGGCGTTCGTAAAAACAAGGTTGACGCACAAGCAGTGAATGTTGGATGTCCATCCAATGGCCGTCGTGCTTCTTCAATCTCTACTCTTCCTGCTCCAGCCGCTCAAACAAGCACCGGCGGGACTACCTGCTCCCTCCTCCCCGCGGCCGGTTGTGCTGCCGCGTAGGCCTCACCGCCCCACCGTACTCCCATCGCTGGCCTAGCCATCCCTCTACTCACCTACACCTGCTGTTATTCTCCGGCGACGGTAGACGAACCAGTAAACCCTCGTACAGTCGTACTCCCCTCCGCGTGGGAAAAACTGCTAAGTCTTCCCTGCCTCTGTGTCGTTCCCTTCCTAGGCCTCACCGTCGTCCACCGCCCTGGTGCTCTCGGCGCGGCCTGGTCAACATGGTCAACGACCGACATGCATCTGAAGTGGACTGTACGTGGAGAGCCTGACAGCTGGGTCCACGGCCGCACGCAAGGAAATGCCTCCTTATTACGCGCAAAATAATGATTCCTCCACCTGACATCTGGGACCCACCGAGAGGGCCTCTGTATTTTGCGAAAAAAATGTTACCGCCGCTGACAGCTTGGACCCACCAGCTATATCTTCGCAAGCAAGGAAGTGCCTCCTTATTACGCAAAAAAATTGAATACTCCCCCTGCTAGCTGGGACCTAGTATGGTGGCAGGCTAACTTGTGGGCCTACTGAGTTGACGGGGACGGAGGGCTTTGTCAACTTAGTAAATACTCCAGTGACCGTACGATGTCCATCCAACGGCCGTAGTGCTTCTTCAACCTCTGGTCTTCGTTCTCCAGCCGCCCAAAGCAGCGCCGATTGTGCTGCATGCTCCTGCCTCCCATGGCCGGCTGTGATACCGCGGAGGCCTCACCGCCCTCTACTACTCCCACCGCTAGCTAGGCCATCCCTCTACTCACCCACACCCCCTATTATTCTGCGGCGATGGCAGCCTCACACCGCAGCCAAACCAGTGAACCCTCGTTTTCCTCTTTGCATGGGCATCCACTTCTGCGTCTTCCCCGGCTCTGCGTCGTCCCCTTCCTAGGCCTCGCCGTCGCCCACCGCCATGGTACTCTAGGCGCGGCGTGGTCAATGTGGTCAAGGAACGGCTTCCATCAGAAGAGTACTATGCGCGGAGAGGCTGACAGCTGGGTCCACGGCGGCCGCAAGGAAGTGCCTCCTTATTACACGCAAAATAATTATTCCTCCACCTAACAGCTGGGACCCACCAGACGGGCCGCCGTATTTCACGAAAAAAAGTTTCCCCCTTGACTACTGGGACCCACCAGCTACACCTTCGCACGCAAGGAAGTGCATTCGGGCAAGAAAAAAATGATTCGCCCCCCTGACTGCTGGGACCCACCAGCTACATCTTCGCACGCAAGGAAGTGCGTCAGGGAAAAAAAAGACGATTCGCCCCCCTAACTGCTGGGACCCACCATCTACATCTTCGCACGGAAGGAAGTGCCTGACAGTCGGGACCCACCTGGTCGAAGCGTACGTAGCGTTGTCATTCTGGTCGCAAATGTGTACGTACATACTGGTCGATGTAGAGGCGCGCACGTGTCGTAGTGGCGCACGTGTCGTAGTAGAGGCGCGCACGTGTCGTAGTAGAGGCGCGCACGTAGCATGTACACGTACGTACATCGGCCAGGGTGCAAGAAAGAAAATACGGCCACGTACGTACATACAGGCAGGGTCTCGAACGCCTACTCGCGCATACGTACATGGCTGGGTCGGAATGGAGAAACAGCGGCGTCGTCGTGTTCATGGGGAGGCAATGGAATGCGTCGTGTTCATGGGAAGGCAACGAAATGCTCGTGTTCATGGGGAGGCAACGAAATGCGTCGTGTTCATCGGGAGGCAATGAAACATGTGGGAGCCAACCGGCTAGGTCGGAACGGAATGCGTCGTCGTGTTCATTGGGAGGGCTTGCACAGAACAGGCGATGAAAACGAGGCCTAGCATACCGCAGAATGGAGGAAACGGCCCTCCTACGTTCGAAACGGGGGTCCTGTTGATCGGGAGGGGTGTGGCGTACCGCAAAACGGACGAAACGGACCTCGTATGGTCAAAACGGGGGTGCTGTTGATCGGGAGCGGTGTGGCATACCGCAAAATGGACGAAACGGACCTCCTACGGTCGAAACGGGGGTCCTGTTGATCGGGAGC
>NC_041391.1:593514665-593538856 GCF_002162155.2 Triticum dicoccoides
CGCTCACTGTTCATCCCAGAGGCAGCATCGATCGGCTTCAGTTAGCAGCAGTAGCAAAGGAATCGCTCGATCGGATTCAGTTAACAGCCATCGATCGATCGCTCGGGTTTAGTAACGCGTAGCCTGCAGTGCAATCGCTCAGGTTCAGTTAGAGCCCAACGCCTCGCTCGGGTTCAGTTAGAGCCAATGCCTCGCACACACGCGCGTACGTGTACGAGAGAAACCCGCATCGCTCGGCCCCCGACCTCCCACCGTAACCAGCAACTCCCTGAAATTTTCCTTCCCCTCGCTTCTACCACGGTTTTTTCCGTCATGGACTGCCCAAAGAATGTCATGCAGCTGCGTCTCCGGCCCGCGCAGGATGAAAAACCCATTTTCTGTCATGATTTTTTGTCATAGAAGTAGGAGCCCACCACATCTATGATGATACCGGGTTTTGTCACAATTATCATCATAGAAGTGTCATATGTATGACAGAAAAAAATTTCGTTCGGCCCAAAATGTCACGGATGTGTCTTTCTTTTGTAGTGGATTACGATGTTCGGACACACCGTTACGCTGAGGTGTTCCAGGCGACGTGAGTTGTGAAACAATTCCAGATTTCCTTAAGTGCGTACCAAAGTGGTGACTTAAATATTCTCCCCCATGATCTGATCATAAAAACTTTATTTTTCTGTCACGTTGATTCTCTACCTCATTCTGAAATTCCTTGAACTTTTCAAAGGTCTCAGACTTGTGTTTCATTAAGTAGACATACCCATATCTACTTAAGTCATCAGTAAGGGTGAGAACATAACGATAGCCACCGCGAGCCTCAACGCTCATTGGACCGCACACATCAGTATGTATAATTTCCAATAAGTTGGTTGCTCGCTCCATTGTTCCGGAGAACGGAGTCTTTGTCATTTTTCCCATGTGGCATGGTTCGCACGTGCCAAATGATTCGTAATCAAGAGACTCCAAAAGTCCATCTGCATGGAGCTTCTTCATGCGTTTGACACCAGTGTGACCAAGGCAGCAATGCCATAGGTATGTGGGACTATCATTATCAATCTTACATCTTTTGGTACTCACACTATGAATATGTGTAACATCACGTTCGAGATTCATTAAGAATAAACCATTGACCAGCGGGGCATGACCATAAAACATATCTCTCATATAAATAGAATAACCATTATTCTCGGATTTAAATGAGTAGCCATATCGTATTAAACGAGATCCAGATACAATGTTCACGCTCAAAGCTGGCACTAAATAACAATTATTGAGGTTTAAAACTAATCCCGTAGGTAAATGTAGAGGTAGCGTGCCGACTGCGATCACATCGACCTTGGAACCATTCCCGACGCGCATCATCACCTCGTCCTTCGCCAGTCTCCGCTTATTCCGCAGCTCCTGTTTTGAGTTACAAATATGAGCAACCGCACTGGTATCAAATACCCAGGAGCTACTACGAGTACTGGTAAGGTGCACATCAATAACATGTATATCACATATACCTTTGGTGTTGCCGGCCTTCTTATCCGCTAAGTACTTGGGGCAGTTCCGCTTCCAGTGACCGTTTCCCTTACAATAAAAGCACTTAGTCTCAGGTTTGGGTCCGTGCTTTGGCTTCTTCCCAGCAACTGGCTTACCAGGCGCGGCAACTCCTTGCCATCCTTCTTGAAGTTTTTCTTACCCTTGCCTTTCTTGAAACTAGTGGTTTTATTGACCATCAACACTTGATGTTCCTTTTTGATCTCCACCTCTGCTGATTTCAGCATTGAAAATACCTCAGGAATGGTTTTCACCATCCCCTCCATGTTGTAGTTCATCACAAAGCTCTTGTAGCTAGGTGGGAACGACGGAAGGATTCTGTCAATGACCGCCTCATCCGGGAGGTTAATGTCCAGCTGAGACAAGCGGTTGTGCAACCCAGACATTTTGAGTATGTGCTCGCTGACAGAACTATTCTCCTCCATCTTACAATTGTAGAACTTGTCGGAGACTTCATATCTCTCGACCCGGGCATGGGCTTGGAAAACCATTTTCAGCTCTTGGAACATCTCATATGCTTCGTGCTGCTCGAAACGTTTTTTGAGCCCCGGTTCTAAGCTATAAAGCATGTCGCACTGAACCAGGGAGTAATCATCAATAGCGACTGCCAAGCGTTCATAACGTCTTGGTTCGCTGGGATAGGTGCTTCACCTAGCGGTGCTTCAAGGACATATGCTTTCTTGGCAGCTATGAGGATAATCCTCAAGTTCCGGACCCAGTCCGTATAGTTGCTACCATCGTCTTTCAGCTTGGTTTTCTCTAGGAATGTGTTGAAGTTGAGGTTGACATGAGCGTGGGCTATTTGATTTACAAGACATTTTGCAAAAGTTTTAGTCTAAGTTCATGATAATTAAGTTCATCTAATCAAATTATTTCATGAACTCCCACTTAGATAGACATCCCTCTAGTCATCTAAGTGATACATGATCCGAGTCAACTAGGCCGTGTCCGATCATCACATGAGACGGACTAGTCATCATCGGTGAACATCTTCATGTTGATCGTATCTTCTATACGACTCATGTTCGACCTTTCGGTCTCTTGTGTTCCGAGGCCATGTCTGTACATGCTAGGCTCATCAAGTCAACCTAAGTGTTTTGCATGTGTAAATCTGGCTTACACCCGTTGTATGTGAACGTTAGAATCTATCACACCCGATCATCACGTGGTGCTTCGAAACAACGAACTTTCGCAACGACGCACAGTTAGGGAAAACACTTTCTTGAAATTATTGTGAGGGATCATCTTATTTACTACCGTCGTTCTAAGCAAATAAGATGCAAAAACATGAATAAACATCACATGCAATCAAATAGTGACATGATATGGCCAATATCATTTTGCTCCTTTTGATCTCCATCTTCGGGGCGCCATGATCATCATCGTCACCGGCATGACACCATGATCTCCATCATCATGATCTCCATCATCGTGTCTCCATGAAGTTGTCTCGCCAACTGTTACTTATACTACTATGGCTAACGGTTTAGCAATGAAGTAAAGTGATTACATGGCGTTATTCAGTGACACACAGGTCATACAATAAATAAAGACAACTCCTATGGCTCCTGCCGGTTGTCATACTCATCGACATGCAAGTCGTGATTCCTATTACAAGAATATGATCAATCTCATACATCACATATATTTCATTCATCACATCCTTTTTGGCCATATAATATCACACGGCATATGCTGCAAAAACAAGTTAGACCTCCTCAAATTGTTGTTGCAAGTTTTTACGTGGCTGCTATAGGTTTCTAGCAAGAACATTTCTTACCTACGCCAAAACCACAACGTGATATGCCAATTGCTATTTACCCTTCATAATGACCCTTTTCATCGAATCCGATTCGACTAAAGTGGGAGAGGCAGACACCCGCTAGCCACCTTATGCAACTAGTGCATGTCAGTCAGTGGAACCTGTCTCACGTAAGCATATGTGTAAGGTCGATCCGGGACGCTTCATCCCACGATGCCGCTGAAACAAGATAAGACTAGTAGTGGCAAGTAAATTGACAAAATCGACACCCACAAGAAACTTGTGTTCTACTCGTGCATAGAAACTACGCATAAACCTAGCTCTGATACCACTGTTGGGGATCGTTGCAGAAATTAAAAAAATTCTACGCATCACCAAGATCAATCTATGGAGCAACTAGCAACGAGAGAGAGGGGAGTGCATCTTCATACCCTTGAAGATCGCGAGACGGAAGCGTTGCAAGAACACGGATGAAGGAGTCGTACTCGAAGCGATTCAAATCACGGTGGATTCCGATCTTAGCGCCGAACAACGGCACCTCCGTGCTCAACACACGTGCAGCCCGGTGATGTCTCCCGCACCTTGATCCAGCAAGAAGGAGGGAGAGGTTGAGGAAGAAGGCTCCAAGCAACACGACGGCATGGTGGTGATGGAGTGGTAGTTCTCCAGCAGGGCTTCGGGAAGCTCTTGCGGGGGAGGAGAGGTGTTGGGGAGGGGAGGGGCTGCGCCTTGGATGTGGTGTTGCAGCCCTCCTCTCGCCCCTCTATTTATAGGAGAAGGGGGAAGGGGGGTTGGCCCATCTAGATGGGATCTAGAGGGGGGCGACGGCCAAGGGGGAAGGGGGCTTGCCCCCCAATCAAGGGAGGCGCCCCCCTTAGGGTTCCCCCCCCCAACCCTATGCGCATGGGCCCTAGGGGGTGGCGCCCAGCCCTCCAAGGGGATGGTTCCCTCCCCTCTACAGCCCATGAGGCCCTCCGAGACAGGTGGCCCCTCCCGGTGGACCCCCGGAACCCCTCCGGTGGCCCCGGTACAATACCGGTATGCCCCCGAATATTTCCGGTGACCGTATGACAACTTCCCATATATAAATCTTCACCTCTGGACCATTCCCGAACTCCTTGTGACGTCCGTGATCTCATCCGGGGATCCGAACAACATTCGATAATCACATACAAATCTTCCTAATAACCCTAGCATCATCGAACCTTAAGTGTGTAGACCCTACGGGTTCGGGAATCACGCAGACATGACCGAGACAGCTCTCCGGCCAATAACCAACAACGGGATCTGGATACCCATGTTGGCTCCCACATGTTCCACGATGATCTCATCGGATGAACCACGATGTCGAGGATTCAAGTAATCCCGTATACAATTCCCTTTGTCAATCGGTACGTTACTTGCCCGAGATTCGATTGTCGGTATCCCAATACCTCGTTCAATCTCGTTACCGGCAAGTCACTTTACTCATTCCATAATGCATGATCCCGTGACTAACCACTTAGTCACATTGAGCTTATTATGATGATGCATTACTGAGTGGGCCCAGAGATACCTCTCCGTCATACGGAGTGACAAATTCCAGTCTCGATTCATGCCAACCCAACAGACACTTTCGGAGATACCTGTAGTGCACCTTTATAGTCACCCAGTTACGTTGTGACGTTTGGTACACCCAAAGCACTCTTACGGTATCCGGGAGTTACACAATCTCATGGTCTAAGGAAATGATACTTGACATTAGAAAAGCTTTAGCAGACGAACTACACGATCTTGTGCTATGCTTTGTATTGGGTCTTGTCCATCACATAATTCTCCTAATGTTGTGATCTCGTTATCAATGACATCCAATGTCCATATCAGGATACCATGACCATCTGTTGATCAACGAGCTAGTCAACTAGAGGCTCACTAGGGACATGTTGTGGTCTATGTATTCACACATGTATCACGGTTTCCGGTTAATACAATTATAGCATGAACAATAGACAATTATCATGAACAAGGAAATATAATAATAATCATTTTATTATTGCCTCTAGGGCATATTTCCAACACCTAGATGCAGGCAACCAAACAACTTGTAGATGGTGCATTAGGGCATGTTTTTGCTCAACCCGGCTGGGTTGAGAAGTGTATGCCATGTAGGAACTGTTCACAACTTGAACCAAACACGCCCATAGGGGAGCGCGCTATGGCCCAGTCCCCTTCATGGATTTTTTTGCTTCTTTTCTTCGGGTTTTCCCCCGGTTTTGTTATTGTTTCTTTTCTTTTCTTTTTTGAAAAGAAAGGGGTTGCCCCCCGCCCCAACTTTTTATTAAAAGCCAAGGCAACCACAACAGGACCAGACTATTTAACAGCTCTCGGCGGCAACCAAAGTAGCTGCCATAGAACAAACACACCAGGGTTTTAAGCTACTGCCCTATGACATCTCTCACCGAGAGTTTTTCATTGAAAGGTAGATAGAGAACGGCAGGAGAGAGCGGCATAAGCACAAGATGAGAATACACTCCGCCTTTCAAATCTCCATCACCCTAAACTTCATTTTGTTAGCTAGTCCAAGCGATTCTAAGCAGTTCCCCTCTTCACCAATACAAAAGCCTTAAGCACTGGAGAAGTAGAGCAACCTGGACCTCTGAACATAAGATTTTCCACCGCCTGATTGTTGCCCCCACCTGATCCAACACACAACGCATACCTCGTCCGCTTCTCCCCTGATAGACAAAATCATTGCGCAAACGCCATAAGCACCGTAGGTAGCAGATGTGGCAGTATTAATAGCTTCACATTGTTTTTTCTTATTCCAAAAGGAAGATAACAATTCAAAAGAAGTAGGAGGGGTTATCTTAAAAGTTCAGCAATCACTGCCCAGATTTCAGTTGCAACAATGCAATCAAACAACAAGTGTTGAATTGATTCTGGCTCAGCACAGAAAACACACGTTCTATCTTCTACATGTCTTCTTTTGGAAAGATTATCTCTAGTCAAGCTTTTGTTATTATACATCAGCCACAAGAAAACATGGATATTTGGAGGAACTTTAATCTTCCAGATGAAATCTTTAACCTCATAAGAAATCCCACCAAAGTTAATCATCTTATAAAAGGATTTAACAGAATATTGACCATTCGACTCCAAGCTCCAAATGGGGCTATCTGTTTGGGAGGACAAAGTAGTTTGTTTAACCAGTTCAACTAACATGTTCCATTTGTATAAAATGGACTCATCTAGGCATCTCCTAAAAGTGATACGAAGCTGTACACCATCCCAGACTTGGGACAAAGTGGCATCCTGCTGTTGACAAATAACATATAAATCCCAAAAAGCAGTTTTGAGGGAACATTCCCCCACCCTAATATCATTCTAGAAGGCAATGTGTTCACCATTCCCAGGGGTCCATCTCCAGAAAGTTTTTGCAGCAGCAAAAGCCTAGGAGATGCTTTTCCAAGATGGAGACCCCAAGGCAGGTTTAGCATAGAAAATATTCATTTTGTCAGTAGCATATTTAAAGCATAGAAGTTTTTTCCAATCCCCCTCCCTCCCATCATAGAATCTTCCCCCCCCATGAGGCCAGAAGAGCCATATTAAACTTCCTAAGGTTAGGGACTCCCAAACCACCAAACTCTTTCCTTCGAGCCACAAGGCCCCAAATAGCTAGATGATATTTATGTACAACACCCATATTGCCCCAGAAGAAAATGAGACATTTTGGAGGTAATCATATCAATAGCCCATTTATGAAATTTCATCATGGCCATGAGATAGGAAAGAATACTAGCAATACAGGTAGTTAATAAGATCAGCATGCCCCTATAAGATAAGAGCCTTCCTAACCAGCCAACAATGTTCCTAATAATCCCGTCAATGATAGGTTGTATATCTTCCCTTCTAAGTTTTTTGAAATGCAAGGGGACCCCAAGATACTTGAAGGGGAATTCACCAAATTGACAGCAAAAAATTTGGGCAAATTCTCTGGACATTGCATCAGAAACATGAATAGTATGCAAATCACTTTTATGAAAATTGATTTTCAAGACAGAAAACTTTTCAAAACAAGTCAGAATCCATTTCAAGTTTTTGGCATAATCCAAAGAGTCCTGGATGAATAGGATGGTATCATCTGCATATTGTAGGCTAACCACCCCACCAGGGATGGCATGTGGAAGAAGTCCACCAATCAACCCATGATTGACAACTTTAACTAGCATCTTAGAGAAGACATCAGCTACCAAATTAAATAGCAGGGGGGAATGAGGGTCACTTTGTTTCAGCCTTTTTTTACCCACAAAGTGTGGTCCATTAGTGTCACTAATACTAACTTGGAATGTCCCATGTTTCAAGGTACTGAGAACCATGCCACCCATTTATTTCCAAAGCCTCTAGAAAGAAGCATTTCCTCCAGGAAATCCCAGCTGATTCTATCATATGCTTTCTCATAGTCATGTTTAAGAATTAAACCACTATAATTAGTTATGTGTACCTCATGAATAACTTAATGTGCCATAACCACACTTTCTAGAATATACCTCCCTTTAATAAAAGTAGTTTGGTTGTGGGAAATGATTTTGTTACAAATAGGAGAAACTCTAGTATTCATATCCTTGGAGAAAAATTTCATAGCACAATTACTAAGACTGATAGCTCTAAAGTTTTTCATTTCTCTGGCCTGGGGAATTTTAGGGATAAGGTTGATGATGGCATAGTTAAGCTTATAAATGTCCAAATCTCCTTTTTAAAAATCCCTGACCACATAAAGTCATCTTTAATCAAGTCCTAGAATTTTCGATAAAAAAGGAAAGATAGCCCATCAGGGCCAGGAGCCCCACTATCATTGGAGCTCATGATTGCTTCTTTAATCTCCTCCTCAGAAAAGGATCTCTCTAAATCAATCCATTCTTCATCACCAATCATTTCTGCGTCAGACCAGAAACCAACACCTAGGTGTAGGTCTGGTTTAGGTTCATAGGCAAATAAGTCTTTATAAAAATTAGTAGCTACCTCCAGCATATCGTCAGTGGATGTCACAGGTCCAGAAGGACCCATTACCTTAGAAAGATGGTTCTTCCTATGTCTATGGTTTGCTAGGG
The DNA here is from genome assembly GCF_002162155.2 of Triticum dicoccoides. NCBI lineage: Eukaryota > Viridiplantae > Streptophyta > Magnoliopsida > Poales > Poaceae > Triticum > Triticum dicoccoides. Next base: position 593,523,054 of record NC_041391.1, read on the forward strand.
CTTGGAAGTAAGCATTGTTACGATCCCCTTCAAGAGTTTTCCTGTCTCTGGATTTCTGCCAAAAGGTCGTTTCCTCTTTTTTGCAAATCTCATCTAGTTCTTTTTTAATAGCTTTCATCCTATCATAGTCGGCAACAGTTAACCGCTGAGATTCAGATAAAATGTCCAACAAGTCAAACTCCATAAGAAGGCGCTTTTCTTTTTCCTTAACGCAACATCAATATTAATAGACCAACCTTTTGTCTTCTTCCTAAGCATTCTGGCCTTGGATAACCAGTTATTAATAGAAAAGCAGAGGAAGAAGCAGCCGACTAGGCTTCACGAACCATTTGTGAAAACCAGGTTGTGACAGCCACCATTTCTCAAATCTAAACATCTTAGGGTTAGATGTCTTTCTCGCTCCAGTATCTAATACTAAAGGAGTATGATCACTCCCCACTCTGGGGAGGGCAGTTAGAGAAGACATCGGGAAGTGAGAGTCCCAGTCCACAAAGGTAAAAACTCTGTCTAGCACAGCAAAAACATGATTATTGGACCAAGTATAACCCCTGTTAGAGATAGAAATCTCTAGCAGTCCCCATCTGTTGATCCAGTCATTAAACAGAAAGGTGTTATGTTTCTTTTCTTGTTGTGTTTCTTATTGTTTTTGCTTTTATGTGTTTTCTTGTTCCGTCTTTCTATTTCAGGTTTTTATTTTGTTTCTTACTTTGTCTATCTTTCTTCGTATTTTTTATTTTTTTAATTGTTCCGTTGTTTTATTTTCGAAGGCCAAACCGGTAGTCAACTGCATGCACACGCACATTACCATCATCGTCGTTGTCGTTCAGCACTTCAACCCACACCTTACCTGAGTTGCGTCGCCTTCTCCGAACTCCGGTTCATTGACTCGTCGTTCCCAGCTTGCTGATTTTCTTTTTTTTTGCAGGTGCTCCCAGCTGCTCTTAGCCGTATTCAATTCTATGGTGATACCCCAATTCAGGTTTTAAATTCAGCCAACCTTGTTTCTGTGGAGTATAAAGCATCTCCAACAGGGCGACCCATTTCGTCCGCCGCTGTCCGTTTGGGTCGGCGTGGACACAAAAAGTGGCCCAACGCGCCGACCCAAATGGACGTGCGTCCGCTTTTCATCGGTGGGCGACCCATTCCTGGCCATTCTTGAGCCGTATTTGCGTCAGCGCGGACAGGAGACGGACGCGTGCGCGCGCGCCTACTCCTCTCCCAGGGCCCGCCGGTTGGTGGCATCCACCATCATTTCCCCCTATTTTCCCCAAAACCCTCCTGCCCGCGCGCGCTCCCTCCCCACACCCGCCATGGACGACGACCTCGACCTCAACGCTGCCGCTGGCCTCGCCTCCCTCGCCTCGTCTGGCATGAAGACCGCCCCCTTTGGCAAAGGCAAGCCTCGTGCCCTGCGCAAGACCGCCGCCGTGACCAAGCCAAAGAAGGCGCTGACGCCCGAACAGCGGGCGGCGAAATCGGCCAAGAGGAAGGGCCGGAGGCACGCCATGGATGCAAGGGGTGAAGCCGTCGCGGCTGCCGCCGTCGCCGCCACCGCGCGGCAAGAGGTCACCAACGCCCGCGTCACGGCGGCAACGAGGGAGGTGCTCTATATGCTAGGGTTAAACCCTAGCCAGCACAGCCTCAACAATGCTGCCGTGGCCGCCGCGGCCAGCACCGGCTCCTCCGCGTTCCCTCGGATGGTGCTTCCCGACTCGCCTCGCGCATCGGCTTGCACCCCGATGCCCGGCTTCCACGTGTACCCGCAGGCCTCCTGCCTCTCCGGGGAGTGCTCGCCCGATGTGAGCATGGTGGCGCCTTCCACACCCACGCCCGTGCACATCAACCTCAACGCCACACCGGTAGCCGGTGGCTCGTCATCCGGAGGCGTGAGGAAACACGTGCGGTAGATGTCGGCCGACGTGCTACCGGACGCCCGCAACCTGTTCGATGAAATGACGGCTGCCGACGACGAGGACTACATGCAGAACCTCATCTTCGAGGGCGGTGCGCCGACCGCTGGCTATGACCCCGACAAGACACAAAGCTAGGATGGCCGTGGGGCGTTCACGCCGGGCGCTGGCTGTGATCCCCATCAGTCGGCCTTCATGCGTGATCAGGTCGGCATGGACCTGGATGGCTTCCCACTTGACCACGAGTTTCCAGACGACTACGGGCAAGAGGAAGAGGACGAGTGCGACATCGAAGTGGAGCCTTTGTTTGAGGACGAGCTCGCCAACCAAGCCGTCGGGCCGAGCCGAAGCGCAAGAGCAAGCGCACGAAGGCATACACGATGGCCGAGGACAAGCTTCTTTGCGAGTGTTGGGGAGACATTGGACAAGACCCCAAGACCGATGCCGAACAAAAGCATCCACTTTTTGGATTCGTGTCCACCGGGAGTTTCACGAGCGCAAGAAGTTTCCTCGTTACCAAATTGTGAGCATGCGTGGGTGGGTGTCCATTTGGAAGCGATGAAGAGTGATCCAACAAGAGTGCAACAAGTTTTGTGCCACTCTTGAGAGCGTCAAGGCCCGCCCCGTGAGCGACATCGGCATGCAAGACATGGTATGGTAGCAAGCCGCCCTCTTTTGTGTCATCAAGTTCATGCTTGCGTGTTCATTTGCATACCATTTGTGCCAACATGCTTGCATGAAAACATTTGTAGGCATTTCAGGCTTTGGAGGCATTCAAGGTCCAACACAACGGCAAGTGCTTCAACCTCTCCCATTGCTTTGGGGTCATCAAAGACGAGGAGAAGTTCAAGGCGCAATTGCCGCCCTCAAGTCGCTCGGGGGGAAGGAAGCCATGGAGGAGGTTTGGGACGGCGAGCCGGCTCGACCGCGGGGGAAGACCAACTCCAAAATGGAGTACAAGAGGGATGCGGCATCGAACGCCTTGATCGCAAGCGTGGAGGGCATGATGAACAAGAAGGACTCAAGAGAGGAGGAGCGCCGGCGTTTCAAAGAGGAGCAAATGAACGCCTTCATGGAGATCCAAAGGAGGAGGCTAGAGATGGACGCGGAGAAGCAAGCCAAGATGCTCGAGATCGAGGCTGCCAACGCCAAGACCAAGGCCAAAGAAGTGGCTCTCGCGAGCATGATGACCGGGTTGGAGATCACGAAGGCGGATCTCAACATCGTGTTCCCAAGGAAGAGGCTGTGGTTCGAGAAAATGCAGGCCGACATGCTCAAGTTCACCGACGAGTGATCTCGTGGCCGCGAGCGCCTTCCTTTTTTTATGCCGGCTTGTGCGCTGACATGACCACGGGGCCGCGATGGCGTGGTCGAACTTAAGTCCCACCCCTTTTGGTGTGCTGGCATGTGTGCCGGCCGCTAGTGAGTGCGCCAGCATGAATTGTATGGTGATATTTTTTGAAGCCGATAATATATGCCGACGCTGGCATGGTGCCGGCATGAGACATGGCCGCTGGCATAACTTATGGCCGTGGGCCTTTTTAAAAATTGAGTGCGGACATGAAAATGGGTTGGTGCGTTAGGCGCACTGCCAACCCAAATGCAAAACAGGACGAACGCTGAGGGGGGTTGACCCAAACGAAAATAAAGCGGACAAATGCGCCGCCCGTTTGGTCGGCCCGTTAAAGTTGCTCTAAGTTGTTCTACTTGAAACCACACAACAGCTGACAAATACAATACCACTACTATTCTACCCGGGTTTTGTTGCGGATCCGAAACATAGCATTGCACCAACCACCGGCGCGCAAAAGACCAAGTATATCGGGCCATAACGCTGCACAGATTATACTGATGCACGCGCTTTCTGTACTTGTTTACATCGTGTACGTAGGTGGCGGTATTATCCTATTCCTGTTTGCTACTATAAACTCACCGTACGTACCCTGACATATTCGCGGATTCGAGGAAGAGGCTCGGTGAAATGGGACGAGGATCCTCTGCCGTTCGGCAGGGTGCCGTTCGACCACTGACTAATGGACCCATCGGGAAACAGGCCCACATAGCAGCGCCACAACGGCAGGAGCCGCACGTCAGGGGAGCCGCTTCCGGTGGAATGGATCGCCACTACAAATTCTTAGATCTCAACGACCGTGGTCTACTCCAACCAAGGATGTTTTGCATAAATTCTGTATCCATGCCCCCCTATACATACGTAATCCGTATGCAGCGCACACGCCATGGCGCCCTCTCAAATACTACTACTGTACTAACGAACTGACACAATACAGCTAACTAACATGGTTGATTGACTGGCAGTGTATGTACCACCACACGGTCCAAACTGGACCCCGTCAGGCGCCGGAAGCTTAAAAGCGATGATGGTCCACCGTGGACGGGCTGGAAAGCGGGCGCCGTCGATACGCGGAGGACGATCAATAAGATCGAGCTCCGGTACGGCGTATCGACCCGTCTGGTCCTGTTGAAAAAAGATGCTCGGCCTTATGCAGGGCAGGGGCAGCAAGGCCAGATCGGCGAATGTGGGGGACGACGAAACAGTATGGCGGAGAACTGAACCTATCTCAGTTGGCAAGGCGCGGGAATTCACAGTCAGTCCATCAGGGTTTAACTCTTGGCTTAAGTGTTTGGTGCTCACGGAATTTTCTTCTAGGCTAGTCTAGCCTGGGTTGTCTTGTTTTTTACTTTTACAAACAGTATGGCGGCAAGAACGACTGCTCATACACTGGCTTCAGATACACGCCATTGCCTGGGGCTCCCTACCAACTCGAGCAGTCCAGACCCCGGCTCCAGGTTCGCAGAACTGGACGTGATCTTCTTTCTCTCTGAGCTAACATGCCGTGCACGATCTGGTCCCGGCCGTATTAGCGATGAACGGCGCCGCACGAGGGCTGACCGGTCAAACCCAGGAAAGATTTGCGCGCACGAGCAGCGGCCGGCACGCGTTACGTTAGCGAACGAAACGGATGGATGGATCAGTGAGCAGCGGCACATGCGGCTGTCACGGAAAACCGCAGACAGCGCGTTGATTTGATTTGGATCGGTCGATTATGCTGCCGCCGATGGACGGATCATGGGCGACGATGGTGCGGGTGAGCGAGCAGACGGAAAGTTACCGGGCCGTCCGTCCCCCACATCCACATGCAATGGCACAGGAGTCCGGCTGGCGTGCGTGCCGAAACAGGAGCGAGCGATCGGTACAGCTCACCGGCGAGGGGGCGGAGGCCGACGGGTCGGCCGCGTCGGGTTCGACGATCGCGTGTAGCCACGGAACGTGCTGCCGGCGTGGACCAGCGCGCCGGTGGGCTGTTCGCGGCGGGGCGCTTGCTTGGGCCAGTTCGTAGCCCGGGCCTCGCTCGACACGGGGCGGGGCATGGTCCTCCGAAGCCCCTTCCCACCGTCCCACGTTTTCCTTCCCATCGTCGTCCGTTGCTCGGCGGGTTGCGCGCGTCGCGTGGCCAGGCGGCCGGCATGGGCGCGGGATGCTGCTGCGGCCTACGGCGGCTACGGGGCGACCCATCATCGGCGTCATCGTCAGCGAGCCGATGCACAGTAGATTAGCGTAGCGTAGATCGTCAACGATTATTCGCCGCGTCCTCATTGGAAGCGAATAGATCAGACGAGTCGGCCGCACGCCAAGGCCCATGACGGCTAGATCCCTCCCTCGCCCATTCACGCCGCGGAATTGGTGGCCGGAAAGGATGGAATGGAATACAGCAGTTGACTTCATCCCTTAACCCGTGGACTCCTGCTTGCTTCACCGGACCGATCGACGCAATCGCATCATGGCTATCTATCTATGGCCGGGTAGCCTAGGCTCCACGTACCACGGCACTGTGCCCGGATCCTCTACAGAAGGGTGACGAGCACACCAGCGGACGCAAATGCAGAGGACTACAGCTACACATTCAACCAAAGAATCTCGGCTTGCAACTGGAGTAGTGAGCACAGTATTTCAAGGACCCTAGCTAGCTAGAGCATCAGAATTCACGGGCCAGGGGCCCTTCTTTATCACGCGTGGCCGGGCGTAAATAAGAACAATTTCCTTCCGGGAAACAGGCCCGGATCAGGCGTGAGCTGATCATGGAGGGGTTTCACCCGCCTCAGCAGCAAAATCCCCCGTTTCATGGATCAACTCAACGGCCACAGTGCCAAAACCTACTGTAGCTAGCACTAGCAGTCTACCCCTGTTTCCCGCTGTTTTTCGCGCAAGCTAGCACGTAAACTCAACCCATCGATCCGCTCATGTGAATGAAGATAACATTTTGCCATTTTGGAATCTGAGCTGGGGCAGTACTGATTACTCGTCGTACTAATATTCCCATCATCTGCTAATTAATTTATAAACAATGGCCCTATCAGGGCAGCCTTTCTCTCTTTCAGCCATTTTAAACCCGTGTTCGGCCATGGTGGCTCACATATGGGGGCACCGTGCAAGCGCCGATGCCTTTGCGCTTTACAGCGTATCAGTGGCCACTCTAGTACACGTTCGCCCTCTCCATAGCTAGCTGGGTAAGTAGAGTTTACAGCCGATAATGGTACTGGAAACTGATAAGATGTGTATGCCCCAGCATCTTTACAGAGTATCGCTGGCCAGTCCAGTACTCCTAGACGCATCGCATGCTGGCCCCCTCATTAGCTGGGTAAAATAATACTGGAGGGAATTGATAAGATGTGTATGTCCCAACATCTCTTGTACGGCCACGACTGTGGTCCAGACGCATGGAATTAGTTCAAAGTCATTCCCATGCAGCCAGCATGCAAGGGACAGGATAAAAGATTGCTGCTGCTGTTTTTTATAAGACAGTAGTATCTACTCCCTCCGTTCCTAAATATTTGTCTTTCTAGACATTTTAAATGGACTACCACATACGGATGTATGTAGACATATTTTAGAGTGTAGATTCATTCATTTTGCTATGTATGTAGTCATTTGTTGAAATGTCTAGAAAGACAAATACTTAAGAACGGATGGAGTACTAAATTGTCTGACAGACACTCTGGCCGGCTTTTGTGGGTATTTTAGGAGCACGCCTTTACCATTGCTGTAGCATTGCTCTGTTACCGTTAACCGTCGCACTTTAGCTAATTATTAAATCATATGAATTTAGAATTTGGGTTAGTTGAATTTTGCATGAAGGAAAAACCAGCCAAAGGGAAGAAGGAGCTCGCCGGAGAAGCCATCTGGATCTATCTTAGGGTAGCAAGCCACACGGGTATCTATCTTTGGGTGGCAGGCGACCCCATTTTTTCTATCTTAGATCATCTACAACCAGGCACTCGAAAGCCCTATCGAACGACAGGGCCGACGGCCCCGTCAGTGACTCGGTAACAAAACTCGACCTAAATGGGCGCCTCAAACGGAACTCAAACGGCTGGGCTGACCGACACCCCTCATTCCAGCCCAAATATAGGACGGATATGGGGAGGCCCGGCCGGGTCCGCCACATTTGACCTGACAGGCTTACCCTACCATAAATTGCACTAAATCCACCAAACACTTGGTCCTCCTCTCGTCTCCCTCCACCAATCCCCACTCCCGAGCCCTCGCCGTCGCCACACTTGCTCTCCATCCTTGCTGATCCGCCGCCATAGATGTCGTCCGGCCCGTTCCCGATCGCCATGACCGAGGTTGCGTCCGCGGCGTCCCTTCCTCGGCGACGTCATGCAAGCCGGAGAACATTGCCCGGAGGGACCGACGACAGAGGCAACAGGAGAGGGAAGTGATAGCGTCGTAGGGAGCAGATGTAGCGACCAGACCTCAAACAGTCTAGTCTTTGTGCATCAGTGTCATCCCTGGATCGGTAATGCTGACACGCACAGTACTTGAGGATTTATAACAGAGTTTCAATCACACACTTATTACATCCAATGTCTCAAAAGAGAACTTATTGCAATAATATGGCTTAAGGTCATCTAAATACGATAACAGCGGAAGGCTGGGAGATAAAGTGAGTCCATCAACTCCAACGGCATAGTTGAGTGAACGACAATGACTTATGGCACCTTACTCGTCGTCTGAAAAATCTGCAACATGATATGTTGCAACCCAAAACGGGTCAACACATGGCATATGCTGTCAATATAACACAAAGGAGCAATGAACAGAACAAATGCTATCACTACATGCATATATGGCTGGTGGAAAGCTCTATGGTTAAAGTTTTGTATAAAGCCAATTTTTTCCTACAACAAAGGAATAAATTTTATTTAGCTATCATGGTGGTTGTTAAACATTGAGAAGGTTCCTCCAACTCAATCCCAATTAAGCAAATTCAATTAACCCAACAAATTAATTTAGAGTGATGAAATCAACATGATAATCCAAGAACCAGATACTCAAGATGTCCATAACCGAGGACACGGCTAACCATGATTAGTTTGTACACTCTGCAGAGGTTTGCACACTTTTCCCCACAAGACACGATCTCCTTCGTTGAATTTCTTGCACTACATGATGTTTGAGAAACGAATGACCGAGATATAGTCTTTCAGAAACATTAACTCTTTACTCTGGATGGACAGTTACACCTATTTTCCCCTACATCTGCTAGCCCACCACTGAAAGAGGTCATGCAACCTACTCAACTATGCTAGAGCCCACCACTGAAAGAGGTCATGCAACCTACTCAACTATGCTAGAGCCCACAATAGCTTGTGGCTGCACACGGAAGTTTCTAGCATGAATAATCTTATGATCCCTTTGAATTTGGGTGGCGAACCGTAGGATGATCACGCGGGTACTCCGGGATATCCTAGGACAATATTGGATTCTTCAGGTGCCCGCAATCAACCCAACCAGATGTGTATTTAAGTAGCCACCTTAAGTTAACCATTAATTAACAATTCTCACATCTGTCATGGATACACTCACCCAATCCATGTCTACGAGAATAGCATAGCAATCCTAAGCATAACGTAGAAGTAACTCTCAAAGGTTTGATAATAAAAAGGACAATAGGTTCTACCTCATCATCTATTTCCCAAACCCACATGTTAAATCAGATCCTAACCATGCAATGTTTGAGGATTGGAACTAATACATAAAAACTGGGTAATAAAGGGATATGATCAAAGTGTTACTTGCCTTGCTGATGATCTGCAAAACCTAGAGACTCATAGTAGCATGCTTCGCACTCCGGGAATTCTATCGCAAACAAAAAATAACATACATAAGCACTCAAGCAAGAATCACGGGTAAAACTCAAATAATAAGATCTAACCAGAAAGTTCAACTGAAGAATTCTGGTTTGCAAAAAGAATCAAATCAAATGGAGTAACGAAACTCAAACTACGAAAGAAACAAGCTTCGTTTATTAATCTGGACTAAAGTCAAATTTTACAGTACCAAAATCATGTTCAACCTGATTAAACATAAAGAGGGCTTCGAGACGAAGATTTAGGCGATGATTTCATCTAATTTGGATAAACGAGAAAAAAGTTATACTAGATCGAAGATTAGGGCAGAAATCGCGATCGAGAATAATCGCAAATAAACCCTGGAAAAAATGAGACGAACAGGCTAACGAACGAACGTTCGCTAACATATCCTAAACGGTGAACAACGTTCGTTAAAACGAACAAACGGACGAACGTCCGCTAAATAAATAAACCACCGAAAAACCGAACCGATCTATTATAAAAAAACAGATCTATTGGTTTCTAGAAAAAACCGAATGGTTAACCAGAAAAAAACGACAACGGCGGCGGCGGCTACCTTGGCGAGGTCGTCGGCGGCAGCGCGGGGTCGGGTGGCGGCGGAGGCGGCTCCGACGGGGTCGGGTGGCGGTGACGGCGGCTCCGGCAGGGTCGGGAAGGCGGCGGCATCGGGCGGCGGCGGCGCGGGTTTCAAGGCGACGGCGCTAGGATTTCAGGCGGGGCTGGTGGCGCTGCGGGATGGCGGGCCTCACCCTTTAAAGGCCGGCTGGGGCGGAGTCCGGCTCGGACACGGCCCGTTAGGTCGGTGCGCGTTTTTTGTTAAACGGACACAGAAAAACAAACAAAAGAAATACTAAATGGAGTCTAAAAATCCTGAAATAAATTTTCACGGTCCTCTAATGATATTGCATACAAAGTGAACATTTATTTGGGCTACTAATGAATTTTGAAAAACACATTTTTTCCTAATTCAAATAAAATAGCAATAAAAGTCCAAATAAAGTCTTTAATTGATTTTAACAAATTTCCTCCAATATTTCTTTTATTTTGAAGAAGTCATTTATCCCCTCTCTTTTATTTTATATTGGAAATACTTTTGAAGAGGAAAAATAATTAAAACCATATCGATCCTCTTTTCAATATTTGAGAAAATTCAAATATGAAAATAATTGAAACCCCCAACTCTCTTCATGGGTCGTTGAGTTGCTTAGAGTTTCTAGGATTGACCAAAATGCAATAAATATGATATGCATATGATGACATATGTATAACATTCCAAATTGAAAATTTGGGATGTTACAGCAGATGCGGACCTCGACGAGCAGCTATCCCCTCGCAACGATCAAATGGGAGCTCGAGAAGGCCAAGGTATTTGGAGAGATTGAGCTTGAGAAGGCTGCAAATCGCATGGGATGCCCAGGATGCCAATATAATATTGACGGACAAAAGCTATGAGTATGCAAAGAAGTGGCTAATGAGGAGGAAGAAGGAGATCAACGAGCATAGGGAATACGAGGCGGCGATGGCGGCTATGACAATGGCGGAACAAGAGGCAAGGATGCAGGAGCATGCGACAAGTATGCAAGCGAAGCATGCCACAAGGATGCAGTCGAAGTGGGAGGTTAGGATGGCGTGGAGCAAACGATATGGATGGCGTTCAACGAGTGATCCATCACGCTCGGACTTTGATTTTTTGCTGTGTCCGGATTATTGATCTATGATTTGTTTTGCTTTGTCGTATTTGTTTTCAACTGCTAAATTATATCGTATGATCGACATGCATGGATTGCATGGATTTTTGGATCCGCATTTGATGTGTGTGGATGTGCGATAGTCCAAATGAGGTGCCGCTCGACGATGTCCGCGATGCGCAGCATATAGGAGGCTGGATCTGTCAAGTACGGTCGTAGATGCTTGTAAGTGCATCTAGTGCCACCCCTAGTTGGTTTTGGAGTATTGACGACAAACGTGGTTGAGGGACTAATGTGTTTGTGAGAATTGTAGGATAACATAGGTAGTAGTCCCTCACTGATTTGATTTACCTACCAGAGATGACCCCTAAAAATGTATGAAGACACTAAAGACAATGGTGGTTCGTGAAGACATTCACGTTGAAGATAATGACGATGAAGACATTCATTTAAAGATTATGGAGTGCGGAGACATAGTTTCTTTCATAGTTTCCTTTTCTTCTTTCTTGAATCATAGGAACCATTGTACTGTTAAGTGGGGTCCAAGTGAACAAAGTCAGATGACTGAAGTGATGCTCAACCAAAATCCTATGTCTTCGAGCAAAGATAATGAGAGAAAATCTTATCCAGAGCTGGATGAGTCAGCTTTGCTTGTAGCCCAAGCCAAGCTGTCGCGTGTGTTTGAAATCCGACCGTTGGACACATGTCAATTCCTTAGTGGCCCAGGGTCATTTCAGACATATCAGGTCGGGTTGCCTCCTGGCTATAAATAGCCCACCCCCTACACCATAAATTGGTGGCTGCTCAGAGTTAGTGCACGTCTTTTGTCATTTGAGAGCAACCCACCTCCGAAGCCTTTGAGAGAGAGATCCTTGCGAGGACAAAGCCCAAAACACCCAGAGCCAAAGAGTGTTAGGCATCACTGAAGTCTTTCTGTCTGCATGACATGAAGACTTGTTACACTTGAGGACTGTGCATCCTCCAGCTGGTTAGGCATCACATTCTGAGGATCCAAGAGTCATTGTGGATTTCCTGTGAACACAGTCTATGAAGGTTTGGAAGTCTACCTTGAAGACTTACCTCAGTGATAGGGTGAGGACTAAGTGTCCTTAGCTCTAGGGGAATAAGGTGAAGACACAGTCTTCTGAGTTCAATATCAGCCTCCCTAACCAGACGTCCAGTTGTCACGGCAACTGGAACTGGTCTACCAAATCCCTGTCTTCACCAAGCAGCTAGTTCTATCCCCTACCATTCTTACTTTTTAGTTTGTCTTCGTGAAGTCATTGCTTGCTTGCCTGATCTATTTGACTTCATTATGTGAAGACTTGTATCTATTTGGTTTCATACTGTCTTCGATTCTAATCCTGTCTACCTAGCTGTTGTTAGTCTTCGAGCTTTCACTGTGTTGCTTGCTTGACTATTGCCTGTCTAGTGTAGTTTATCTTCCGCTGCATATCATATAGGTTTAGTCTTACTGTTTGTCTTCAAAGACCTCGTGTTTTGAATACTTTCATAAAAATTGGCTATTCACACCCCCCTCTAGTCGATAACTAGCACTTTCAATTGATATCAGAGCAAGGTGCTCCCTTGTTCTGTGTGATTCGGTTTAACCACCTGGGGTTTTAGCTATTTTGACTGCAGGGATAATCAAGGTGTCCGTTGCGTGCCCAGTCTTCGATGGCACCGATTACCCCTACTGGAAGAATAAGATGCGCATGCATCTTGAAGCCATTGACATCTACCTCTGGTATGTCGTCAAGACATGCGTTCCCAAGGTCGGTGAAGGCGTCACCACTGCTGATGTCAAGAGGTTCGCGCAACTAGACTCAACTGCCAAGAACATCTTCTGTGGTCACCTCACCAAAGGGCGGTATGGCCGTGTGAGTGCACTCGAAACTGCGAAGCTGGTCTAGGACTGGCTGTCCAAGGTAAACGAAGGCGTCTCAACTCAGAAAGACTCAAGGATTGATGTTCTTCGCAATCTCTTCAACCGCTTCAAAAGGAATGACAATGAGAATGTCCAGCTCACTTTCGATCGCCTCACTGATATCACAAATGAGCTTAGCGCTCTTGGCGCCCATGAGATCACCAAGCATGAAATAGTGAAGAAGCTTCTGAGATCACTTGATAGCTCCTTCGACACCTTGGCCCTGATGATACACGAGCATCCTAACTTCAAAGACCTCGATCCATCTGACATACTTGGGAGGCTCAACACACATGAGTTCCAGGTATCTGAGAAAAGAGATATCTATGGTCCCAACTATGGCCGATCCCGTGCTTTGAAGTCTAAGGTTGTTTCCTCATCTGAAGAAGAATTTGAATGCAGTTTTGGTGATCCTGAAGACATTGGAAAAGAGATTGCAATGCTTGTGAGAAAGTTCCAGAAGTTCTCCAAGAAGAATCGCTTCGGAAAGTCTTCAAGTCCAGCTCAAAGAATGATGAGGCTTCATCTCGTGACTACAAGAAGAGAACATGCCACAAATGCAAGAAGAAGAAGAAGAAGAAGAAGAAGAAGAAGAAGAAGAAGAAGAAGAAGAAGAAGAAGAAGAAGAAGAAGAAGAAGAAGAAGAAATCTTCAAAGTCTTCTTCAAAGTCTTCATCAAAGTCTTTGTCTCACAAGAAGACCTCATCAAGCAAGGCTCATGCATTTATTGGCAAGGACATGGATTCAGAGGAGGAGTCTGCTTCTGAGGAGGCGGAGGTGGAGTCTCAGGAGGAGTCTGATTCAGGCAAGCCTGGTTCTTGCTTCGGCATTCATCGCCAAGTCCATCTTCAACACTGAAGACAATGATCATACCACCGAAGCTGGAGCTAATGATGAGGATGACTCTGCTCCAACCTACTGCTTCATGGCACGAGGTGCCAAGGTAAACGCACACGATGCTTACTTTCAAACCTCCAGTGAAGATGACTCTGAATGTGAATCCAAACCTAGCTATAAAACACTTGCTAAAATTGCAACTAAACAACAAACTTCTATGGAACATATTCAAAAGTTGCTAGACAAAAGCGATGACCTGTTGGACGCGATAAACTCACGCGATGCTACTTTCAAACCTCTAGTGAAGATGACTCTGAATGTGAATCCAAACCTAGCTATAAAACACTTGCTAAAATTGCAACTAAACAACAAACTGCTATGGAACATATTCAAAAGTTGCTAGACAAAAGCGATGACCTGTTGGACACGGAAATGAATCAAACTCAGTCCTTATTCGAAGACATTAAAAATCTTCGTGTTAAGCACGAGGAACTTGAGAGTCGTCATGAAACTCTCTTAGCCTCTCGTGAGAAGATTTCCGACGATTATCTTCAAACGAATCAAGATCTTGAGAAACTGAGAACGTTTCATGAAGATATTCAAAAAGAGAATGATTCACTACTCGCTCAACAGATCAGTTCCGCTCAGGAAGAATTTGTTCCACCATGTTTAAAATGGCCCGGTCGTAATAATGCTATCTCTGTTGCTGAATGTTCTACTGCCTCTAATGTTGCAATAACTTCAACTGCTGATGTGGTAACTAATCCCTCTACTGAGGATGCCACCACTATTGCTGATGAGAATGCTAGGTTGAAGACATTGCTTGAAACAGGCATGTACAAAAGCCCCAAAGGGCATCAGACTCTGTGCGATGTCCTCAAGAAACACATTCTGAACTAAAACCCTAGGAAAGAGGGTGCTGGGTTCGAGAGGAAAATGAATGTTGATGGCTCTTATTGGAAGCCTGAGCAGTACCCCGAAACCACCTGGGTTGCTGCTAAGGATCCTTCAGTGGACCCATCCACCTTATTTGGCTTCACTTGTACTAACTCCATTATCGTTGATGAATCCTTTGACGCCAATTATAAGTTGTTTAAGAATCAGAATGGTGAAGTGTTTGTCAGGTATATTGGTACTAACTGCAGGAATGGGCCACCCTTGAAGAAGATCTGGGTGCCCAAAAGTTGTCTTGAGAAGCTTCCCATGAATGTCGTCATGACACCACCTGGGAAGAAGACAAACCCTAGACCAAATGCATCATATGGCCCCAAAGGCTTCATACAGACAGAGGACCTCACATGGTCACCCTAATGCCAATATTTTGCAGGAAAACCATCATCAGACTCATGAATATGAGCGTGTTTCTTCTAAACGCTATGTTCACAAAACTAAGAACTTTTCTCCATATTCTTATGAGTATTATTCACCTCCTACAAAGCTATTTGCTAGGGCTCCAAAGCCAAAGTTCTCAGATGCTGCACTTAGACTTATTGCTTCTAAGCCACCCCTGAAGATGTGGGTGGTTAAGAAGAATTAACTTCTCTTGCAGGGAAAGGTCTCCAACCGGAAATCAAAGACTTCTGACGCCAATGTTGCGGACCTAAAACATCTTGTGGGACGCAAGATAAAGTGCCAGAATGGTCTCACCATGTATTTCGTCCCAGGGTTTCTTGAAGAGCATCCTATCCTTCCCAACTAGAATCTTAACTTTGATAATATGCTTCTTCACTACATGTTTGTGCTTCACAATACTCTTGGTGAAGCCTATCCACTACAAAAAAAAGACACATCCATGACATTTTGGGCCGAACGAATTTTTTTCTGTCATACATATGACACTTCTATGATGATAATTGTGACAAAACCCGGTATCATCATAGATGTGGTGGGCTCCTACTTCTATGACAAAAAATCATGACAGAAAATGGGCTTTTCATCCTGGGTGGGCCGGAGACGCAGCTGCATGACATTCTTTGGGCCGTCCATGATGGAAAAAACCGTGGTAGAAGCGAGGGTGAGGAAAATTTTGGGGAGTTCCCGGTTATGGTGGGAGGTTGGGGGCCGAGTGATGCGTGTTTCTCTCGTACACATACGCGCGTGTGTGCGATGCATTGGCTCTAACTGAACCCGAGCGAGGCGTTGGGCTCTAACTGAACCCGAGCGATTGCACTGCAGGCTACGCATTACTGAACTCGAGCGATTGATCGATGGCTGTTAACTGAACCCGATCGAGCGATTCCTTCGCTACTGCTGCTAACTGAAGCC
>NC_041391.1:593539128-593548349 GCF_002162155.2 Triticum dicoccoides
ACCCCGTGGAGGGCTGGATGAACAGGACAACCCCGTGGAGGGCTGGATGAACAGTAGATGGTGGAGGGGTGGATGAACAGTAGCTCGTGGAGGGGTGGTTGAACAGGAGCCCGTGGAGAGGGGTGGTTGAACAGTAGCCGGTGGAGTAGCGCACGGTGGAGGCTGGATGAACAGGAGGCCGTGGATGAACAGACGCAGGTGGAGGCTGGAGGAGGTTGACGGTGGATGAACAGTAGCCCGTGGAGGCTGGAGGAGGTCGACGGTGGAGATGAATAGTATCCCATGGAGTCCCATTTTGCGGTACGCCACACCCCTCCCGATGAACAGGACCCCCGTTCCGACCATAGCGCTCCAACACAAGTCTGTTTCGTCTGTTTTGCGGTACGCCACACCCCTCCCGATCAACATGACCCCCGTTTCGACCGTAGGAGGTCCGTTTCCTCCGTTTTGCGGTACGCCACACCCCTCCCTATGAATAGGATCCCATTTCGAACGTGGCCGGTCGAACACAAGGCTGTTTCCTCCGTTCTACGGTACGCCAGGCCTCGTTTCCATTGCTTGTTCCATCCAAGCCCTCCCGTTTAACACGACCAGGCATTCCGTTCCGACCCAGCCGGTTGGCTCCCACACGTTCTGTTGCCTCCCGATGAACACGACACATTCCGTTGCCTCCCCATGAACATGACGCATTCCGTTGCCTTCCCATGAACACGACGACGATGTTGTTTCTCCGTTCCGACCCAACCATGTACACGAGCCCTCGCCGTACGTATGCGTGAGTAGGCGTTCGAGACCCCGCCCGTATGTACACATACATGGCCGTATTTTCTTTCTTGCACCCTGGCCGTTGTACGTACGTGTACATGCTACGTGCGCGCCTCTACTACGATACGTACGCGCCTCTACTACAACACGTGTGCGCCTCTACATCGACCAGTATATATGTACGTACACGTTCGCTACCAGAATGACAACGCTACGTACGCTTCGACCAGGTGGGTCCCGACTGTCAGGCACTTCCTTGCATGCGAAGATGTAGCTGGTGGGTCCCAGCAGTCAGGGGGGCGAATCGGTTTTTTTAGACGCACTTCAAGATGTAGCTGGTGGGTCCCAGCAGTCAGGGGGGAGAATTGTTTTTTTTGCCGAGACGCACTTCCTTGCGTGCGAAGGTGTAGCTGGTGGGTCCCAGCAGTCAGGGGGGCGAATCATTTTTTTTGCCCGGACGCACTTCCTTGTGTGCGAAGATGAAGTTGGTGGGTCCCGGAAGTCAGCAGGAAACATTTTTTCCGTGAAATACAATGGCCCATCCGGTGGGTCCCAGCTGTCAGGTGGAGGAATCATTATTTTCCGTGTAATAAGGAGGCACTTCCTTGCTGCGGCCGTGGAGCCAGCTGTCAGCCTCTCCACATACAGTCCACGTCCGATGGAAGTCGTTCCTTGACCATGTTGACCAGGCCGCGCCGAGAGCACCACGGCGGTGGACTACTGCGAGGCCTAGGAAGGGGACAACACGGAGCCGGGGAAGACGCGACAGTGGTAGCCTGCGCGGAGAGGAGTACGAGGGTTCACTGGTTCGACTGTGGTGTGAGGCTGCCGTCGCCGCAGGGCCTGGCCAGCGGTGGGAATAGTAGGGGGCGGTGAGGCCTCCGCGGCAGCACAACCGGCCACGGGAGACAGGAGCATGCGGCACGACCGGCGATGCTTTGGGCGGCTGGAGCAAGAAGACCAGAGGTTGAAGAAGCACTACGGCCATTGGATGGACATCATACGGTCACTGGAGCTAGAATCGTTCATATTGACTAAGTTAACAAAGCCCTCGGTCCCCGTCAACTTAGTTGGCCCACAAGTCATCCTCCCACTATGGTGGGTCCCAGCTAGCAGGGGGGTATTCATTTTTTTGTGCGTAATAAGGAGGCACTTCCTTGCATGCGAAGATATAGTTGGTGGGTCCGACATGTCAGCGGGGGGAACGTTTTTTTCGCGAAATACAGAGGCCCTTCCGGTGGTTCCCAGCTGTCAGGTGGAGGAATCATTATTTTGCGCGTACAGTCCACGGCCGGTGGATGTCGTTCATTGACCACGTTGACCAGGCCGTGCCGAGAGCACCATGGCGGTGGATGACAACGAGGCCTAGGAAGGGAACGACACGTAGCCGGGGAAGACTCGGCAATGGTTGCCCACGCGGTGGGGAGTACGAGGGTTTACTGGTCCGGCTACCGTTGCCGGAAAATAATAGGAGGTGTGGGTGAGTAGAGGAATGGCCTGGCCAGCAATGAAGTAGGGTGGGGTGGTGCGGCCTGTGTGGCAGCACAGCCAGCCACGGGAGGCGGGAGCAGGCAGTCCCATTGGAGCTGGTTTGGGCGGTTGGAGCAAGAAGATCAGATATTGAAGAAGCAGCACGACCGTTGGATTAACATCCAACGATCACTGCTGCTAGAATCGTTTGTGGACTAAGTTGACAAAGCCAAAGTACACGTCAACCTAGTAGACCCACAAGTCAGCCTCCAAATCTGTCCCAAATAGCATACAGCCCAAAATTTCTAGCCAGATTCAAATTAATTTTAAATCTAAATATACCTTAATTTAAATTCAATGAAATTTTACCCGCACAAAAAAAATGAAATTTAAAATATCAAAATCCGAAAGAAAATAGTATTTTGGAACTAATTGCCTATTTGCTGTATTTTTTCATTTTACAGCCCATTTATTTTACTTATAGCCCATTTATTATTACTTATAGCCCATTTCTCATTACTTATAGCCCATTTTCTGGGCCAAATGCATCCCTCCTCGTCTTGAATGATTTCTGGCCCAGTAGCGCGTAGAAAAGCAAGTAGGCCTATGTTGGTTATTCTGCAAAAAAAAATAGCTAGCTAGCCATTTTTCATAAAGGGAAAAAACAAACTGGTCTGGTCATGTGCTAAACATATGAAATAAAAGCCTGGGCTAGACGGGCCACGGGTCCCGCATAACCCAGTTGATACCCTTCTCCGTCCCGAAAAAAAACAAAATACTGCGTGCGCTGCTGGGTCCCTACTGTCATCCTCACCATGCACAGTCATCTCCTTATTCCTCTCGGTTGTTGACCATGTTGACAAAACCGGAGGGCGGTGCCGCGGCGAGCGAACCAAGGCGGAGGACGATGGTGAGGCCTCGGACGGTTACGAACAGGAGCCGGGGAAGATCACAGCCAGCCGTGGGAGGCGGGAGCAGGCGGTCCTGCCGGCGTTGGTTTGGCTTTGGCGGTTCGAGGAAGAAGAGACTGAAGAAACGCGATAGACGTTGAATGTCAATCCAACGGTCAAGGTTGGCACAATCGTTTGTTGACTAAGCGGACACCAAGTAGCATATTTTTTATATATAGGAAGAAAACTGCGAGGAAAATGCGTTCGTCTGACGTCCTCCTCACAGGGAACGTTCGCCACATAAGTGACTAGCACCCTTGGTTTCAACCGACAGGTCTTGGGTTCGAGTCCCAGGAACTCTCAATTTTGTCCTCCTTCCTTCCTTGCAAAAAAAGGGAAAGAAAATCAAAGACTTGGGAAGGCGTACAGAACAAGCTAGTTTACAAATAAAGAGACGTTTCCGAGTTTTAGAAAAAAGAAAGACGTGCTCCTGTAACTGGTTCGAATCCAAACCTAGACTATGACTATATATGGTGCTATGCTACTCTGCAAGTAATGAAACTGACATATCCAACATTCGCTTCTCCTCTTCTCTACTTACTCTGCCTAGCATCAGAAGCTCTGGCCGCAGCAACCATGTCCGTTGGCTGCTCGTCCACTTGCTCTTCAGCAGGCAACAACCAGATATGCGCCAAGTCGCCACCCGTACCATCGCCTGTGGGTCTCATCACACCCCCGCCGGCACGTGCACCGCAGCCGATTGCTCATCGCAACCCGCTGCCGTTGGTGTGGTGCCACTGCTGCAAATCACGCAGAGTCATCCGTTGCATCTCAACCACAATCCGCAACCCTAGCCGAGTCTTCTACAAATGCCCGAATCATGGGGTAATAATATGTTTAAGTGTTGTTCTGCTGCTTTCAGTTGCTGATTTTTTTAATAGTTTGGTTGATGATCTTCCAATTTGATTCGTGCAGAAAAGGGAAGATTCGTGTGATTTGTATTTCTGGGAAGTTGCTGATGTGGGGGAATGCAACTACGCTGATTATTTGGTTAGTCGAGGAATCCCAATACCAGTAGGTTGGGGTGTTGGACAAGTAACTGATGGAACGGTAGAAGAGGTAGATGCAGAGCAGAAGGTTAAAGATGCAGTTCCTCTGATCATGGCCAAGCAACAGCTGCTGAACGACCTTGACAGCAATGAGGAGATGAAAGAGCTTGTGAAGATAATGGGCAAAATTGATGTGCTCTGTAGGATGATTGTCTCTTTATTTGTAGTGTATGTAGCACTCGTGATGTATTCAGTGGCTACGACATGAGCACTTTGCTGAAACGAGTAGTGAATGAAACCTGTGTAGCAGGCTAGACATAGTGTTGTGAACATCTAATGATTTCTATTAACGGAAATAAGGGGGTATCCCCTTTTGCTCATATAAATAAATAACTAGCAGAGGCCCTGTCGGGTCAGCTTTGTTCTCATTCGAAGACGTCAAGCAAATTGCAGTCCAACAGCAAACTATGTCATCAAATTCAAGTTTCATAGCCAAATAGAGTACAACTAAACAACAATGTCATCATGTTTTACTTGTCATACAATCACCAAACACAAATCAGCATACATAACGAATGATGTTCTCACAGCAAAATACTAAACAACATGTTCATCAGGTTTCAGTTGTCACAGCAAACACAATTTCACATAGTAGATAAAAAAAACGTCTTCTGACATGCAAATACGACAAAAGCAATGTAATCATCATCCGTAGCAGCAGCGTCAACATCTGCGCCATGTGTATCAGTCTGAATCGTAATTCCCCACGGTGTCATCTTCTTCTTCGTCCTCAACGTCCTCGAACGTTGGCTTCTTCTTGATCAACTCTTGTATGTCCATAGCACGATAGGCAATATTTTCACCGGCATCATTGACGTGATGGTTCTCAAAGATATTAGGAACATATGTGTTATATTGTACATCAGGAGCAGTGTAAGCATCTTCTTGTTGTGCAACTTCATTAAACAAATTCCTCTGCTCAAACCTTTGCAATACTCTCCAGTCATCGCTACGTGCAAATGTGTCTTCCAAGAAAAATATCTGTGTTGCTTGATTTGCCAAAATAAAAGGCTCGTTGGTTTGGTACGCCGCCTTGATATTGATGGATTTGAAATAATCATCAGCTCTGGGTTTTGCGATCCTGGAAAATAGGTTATACCAACGACAGCACAACAGAACCACACACCGATGATCCTCAAAACTGGAGATATACTGCAACTGAACAATGTCTGTTATGTTAGCATACATTTCAGTTGTCTCTTTGTCATACGTATCCGTGCTCATGATGGCACTGTTTTGTGTCTTCCTGCCTTCGTCTCGTGCAAGGGTGTTGTAGCGTACATCTCCAACAACGCAAGATTCATAATGTCTTACCCGAGTATCAGGACCCATTGCTAGTGAGTAAAGGGCATCATCAACTGCCTGCCCATCCTCCTGCATCTTCTTAACCTATGGTTAGAAAATAGACAAGCTGATCATCTTATGTACTCAATATATTAAAAAACTGACAGTGCACTTCAAAAGCTTACATGGTTCTTGAACCATTTCGCAAATCCTTGCATAACCAGTTTGTCAATGTTTCTTGGATTTTGTGGTAGGAACTCCTCTTTGTAGATGTTGCACAACATAGTGATCGCGTCAAACATCTAAATATATAAGAATGTGCTGCAAGTTTATTAGATTACGATGTATAAGCTACAGTACTGCACTTACTTGATATAAGGTAGTATCTTAGGACAGTTATTCAACACATACCAAACCATTTTGTCCAAATCTTTAGGTTTGTCCTCTTGTCGACTCTTCCCAGTAACTCGAACAGAATAATCATAAATATTGAGCCCGGGATTGTCTTCACCCACCTCTTTGCTAAGCTGATCAGTTGTTTCAATGTATTTTGAGCAGAACGTCAACGCTTCTGTAGCAATGTAGGCCTCTGCAATGGAACCCTCGGGTCTAGCTCTGTTCCTAACATAGCCCTTGAAAGTGCCTAGCCGCCTTTCAATAGGGTACATCCAGCCATACTGTACTGGACACCTAAGTAGTGCCTCATCAGGTAGATGAACAGCCAAATGCACCATCACATCAAAGAAGGCTCGAGGATATATCTTCTCAAGGTCGCATAGGATAGTTGGTATATTGTCTCTAAGACACTCCAAAGCATCTATCCTAATATTTCTACTGCAGAGTTCCCTGAAGAATTGTCCCACCTCTGCAACTGCTCTGTATAAGTCAGGGCGGCCCAATCCTCTAAGGATAACAGGTAAAACCCTTTGACGTAGGACGTGGCAGTCATGAGTTTTCAACCCTTGTACCTTGTTTCCATCTACACTGACTCTCCTTTCAGGTTGGAAGCAAATCCATGTGGGAATCTCACACGTGACAGGACCTCGCAGAATTCTTTTCTTTTTACCTTGTCCAAGACGTACACAGCTGGTGCCATATCCCGTGGTTTACATTCATCTTGCACCTGCAAATCCTTTCTGATACCCATGTGTGTCAAATCAATCCTAGATTTTAAGGTATCTTTCGTCTTGCCTTCAATGTTAAGAAGTGTGCCGACAATGCTGTCACATATATTTTTCTCGATGTGCATCACATCAAGATTATGCCGCAGATCCAAATCTTTCCAATACTCCAAGTCCCACAAAGTGGACCTGCTGGTAAACAATAATCTCTCTTCTACCCTGCCACGCTTCCTTTTCCCGCTACCATTACCAGGATGGTTTCCTGGTGTAATATGCCTGTCCTTCTCTAATTCCACTTGCAACTCATCGGCAGTGAGCCTCTTTGGCGCATCACGGTTGTCATGCTTTGCATTGAACACATGTCTTCGGTATTTTCTAGGATGCGGCTTGTCCTTGGCAAGGAAATGGTGGTGTCCAATGTAACAGATCTTGCTAAGTATTGCGTATGACAGCGGATTCCTGTCACAGCGAACACATGCATTGTAACCATGTGTCGTTCGCCCTGGCATAGTGCCCAAAGACGGATAATCATGGATGCACCAAATTATAACAGCACGCGGAAAGAAATTAGCCTGTGGGTTGCTATATAGGTCTCGAGTGAGAACACCCTTCCATAGCTATTGAAGTTCCTCCACAAGAGGCTCCATGAACAAATCAAAATCCTTTCCAGGACTTTTTGGACCTGGAATGAGCAAGGCCATCATGTAGTTTGATTCTTTGGTGCAGACATTTGGAGGCATGTTGTAAGGGATAACAAGCACTGGCCACATGCTATATGTGGTGCTCTGGTGGCCAAATGGGTTAAATCCACCTGAAGCTAAGCCAAGTCTAATGTTTCTCGGGTCAGCAACAAACTCTTTGTGTTTATCAATGAAGCTTTTCCACTCACTACCATGAGATGGATGGCTCATAACATTCTGATCTCTGTACTCCTGGTTCCTAGAATGCCACAATACATCCTCTCTTGTTTCAGCATCATGAAACAACCTCTGCAATCTTGGTGTAATTGGAAAATTTCTCAGAACATTACGAGGAATCCTCTTCACAGCATCGCCATCTTTCCATCTTGATGATTTGCATTTCGGGCATTCACTTAAGTTGGCATAATCCTTCCGGAACAGAACACAATTATTCTTACAAACATGGATCATATCATATCCAATTCCAACTGCACGAAGGAAATTCTTCATTTTACTGTACGTGTGTGGCAGCTCAGACGCATCTGGGAAAGACTTGCGGGAAGCAGCCAACATCTCATCGAATGATTTGTTGGTCATCCGCTCAGATGTCTTCACCTGAAGAAAGGTGACCATAGCTGAGAATACTGACAGCTTATTTCCTGGGGTGACAACAACATTGCATTGTTCCAACATCCGGGCCCACCCTTTTTCTTCTGCAGGTGAAAGTTCACGGAATGCACGAGCATTTCGTAGCATTGTTTCAATGTTGGTCAAACTCACTGGCTCTGCCACCACCACCTCCTCCTCCTCTTCCACCTGAGCATCAGGCAGATCAAGATGGTGATCTGTTGCTTCCACGTAGTCAATAACATTGACGTTCACAGCTTCACCATGATGAACCCACCTAGTATATGTGATCGACATCCCATACAAATGTAGATGATTTTGCACAGTTGGCTGGGGTCTTGTAACTGAATTCATACAACTGATACACGGGCAGAGCACATCCGATTTCGGACCACCGTACTCAGCTCTGATAAAGTTCATGAAGTTTTCAACCCCCTGGACATATGCAGCAGAAAATCTTCGAGCAGAAGTTATCCAAGTCCTGTCCATCTGTTAGACATGCAAATTAGTTCTTCTACTAGATATTACAGGAAAAACATATATGCTTTTTTATGAAGTCCAGAAAAAATACCTAGGTCGATGTCTAAAGCTATGGCAAGATATTTGGACGAGCAGATCTAAGTAACGAAATATATGTAAAGCTAATTCAGCAAACAAATTTGAGTGCTAAATTATGGCAGGCTGTTTCAGCAGTCAATGAGGCCGAGCACACAGCCATCAAACTATCGAAGGCCATCGCAGCAAAAAAGATCGAGTATAAAACGGTGTAGAGCTATTTCACCTAACAGATTGGCTACTAGACCATGGCAATCTACGTCACAATAAATATATGGCAGGATATTTTAGCAACTAATCGGCCTTGGCATGCCATCTCAGCTAAGCAGATTGAATGCAGAACAGGGCAAGGAAGCTTCTTAAGCAGAGCATATTGACAATAAACTACTTCGGCAAATAGTAAGATTAACAGCGTCTATCAGCTAACATTCAACGCTACACCGACATGAATGGGGCCTCAGTCTAGAATGCGCGTACCGTGGGAGAAGCTGACCGCCGTGTGTCTGCACACGAATGTCACCAGCAGTGGCGGCGCTGACCGCTATGCGCCTCGACAAGAATGTAGCCAGAGGTGGCGGCGCGGCTAGAGCACGGCAATCTACGAGAGCGTACTATGGGAGCGAGAGGATCGTCGTGCATCCCCTTGACGAACCGCAGCACCGACATATCAGCGCGGCGGGGAGGGCTGCTTTGGCAGAGCGAATGGAGTGGAGGGGGATG
>NC_041391.1:593548679-593641499 GCF_002162155.2 Triticum dicoccoides
TGAATCGGATTTGGGGGGAATTTTCGTGTGTGGGGGGGGGGATTTCTGCGCGGTGGGCGGGGGGAGTTTGGCGCATGGTCGGTTTCTCCAAGTGCAGTCCCACGTGTCAGTGAAGAGGCAAGCCGAAGCGTGTTCCGTTTGCGTGAGCCGTCTGCAGGACCGAACGTGTGTGGGGTGCAATGCGACCGCGACATGAGTTCTGTGAGTGTACCGCCTTTTTTTCCTTTTAAACTAGGTGCTTCGCCCCCGCAAAAAAATATATTTGTTGCTTCGTGCGATCCATCGATACTACTACTAGTAATCTGGTAATCCCGACTAAAGCGTAGCGGCCAGGTCTTTTCCCGCGCGATATGCTGGGAGGTTGGCTTAGTTGGGTTTTTTAGGACGAGTAATGCTACACCTACGTAATCCCACTTACGTAATTAACGTAATGTGAAACGTGTGAGCTGTTGATTGTAGATTGGGGGAGGGAAGGGCCCACCACCATGAAAATCAGGGGAGGAGAGAGAGAGGCAATTTACGTTAACCTTTTCGTAGGTTCCCGTAGATGTAGAAAGATATGAAATGCGTGAATGTGTAGTGGACGTACTATTGGAGTGCCTAAGATAATTTGTGTATGTATATACCCTATGTGTTTATTTTACTTCGCATGTTAGATTTGTCTTGGTTCAATAAAAAGCAGAGTTGGTGATGATGGTGTGCCTGTCATCCTGCAATATAGGCCGTCCGATCTATATCTAACGGATAGGAAGGAAACTATGACAATTTACCCGCACTCCTCTCCACATTTGCAGATAAGGCTTTCCCTCGTTCATCCTTTTCTCCTAGAAGATCTTGATCTTCCTTGCAACGCACGGGCATCTTGCTAGTACTCCTACAATATGTATATTATTGTGAAAGTTCATATACACCGGCCGAGATTAATGCAAACACGGCAGATTTTCATTACATTTCGAACTTTTATAGGACAGAAAAATAAAAGAAACCCAACCCTAAACCTATTCTACGGCAGCGACCGACGTCCTCCATCTACGATCTCTATGTATGGGGGCGGGGTTCAAGACCCTTGAAGTGAAGGTGCGGTCTCCGGCGAGGAAGAGTAGAACACGGGATATGGACCGGCCAGTTGGCACACCATGCCGTGCCGCCTCCCATGCCCTACTCATCCTCGGAGGAGTTCCCAACCTCGGCGGTGCCAGACGTTGGACGGCGGCAAGTAGGATGCGTGGCTGACGGTGCTCCCATCGCCGGCCGCCAGCGTGGCCACCGCTTGTGCGGTCGCATCCGCGTCCGGCTATGCCGCTATTGCGTCATGAGAGGCAACTTGAGCGAGGGCGGCGACCTCGAGCTTCATCCCCAAAGACAAGCTCTCCTGCAGAGCGTTCGCACTTGCGCTCATGGCGGATGTGGTGCCAGGTAGGAGGACGATGCACTATGGTGTGGAGGTTAGCTGGGCGTTGCCCCTTTAAGTAGCGCATTCCGGTGAGGCCAAGCGTCCGGGTGCGTCATTAAGTCGCCGGAGTTGGTTCCTCGGGCACAGAGCCTCTTAACGACGACATACAAATGGACGGCATGAATGCGGGCAGCTGGCGCTGGCTGGGAACGCACCGTGCGACGGCGCGAGGGACGAGGGTTTTGGTGTGCCAGGGTAGTCAGCTGCGGTCGTGGCAATGTTTGAGATGGCCTTTGCTCACATGCGATCCCCGCATGTCATTGAAAAAGCAAGACGACCCGGCATGGTCTCAGGTCCAGAGGATGCAGTTGGCCGTGCTACACCACTCCGGGGACGCGTCGCGGCGCCCCGTGCATCCTCGACGAGCCGGGTGTTGGGGTGTGTTTGGATTGTGGCCAAAGTGCACCTTACCAAAATTTTGGTCATGACCCAAAGATTGGTCTTTGTTTGGATGGTTGCCATTTTTTTGGCATGCCAATGAACTCTAGCCAACTCTAGTTTATTTTTCTTGCCAATGTCGACCAAATCATGGGCAACCAATACCTCAACCAAAATTTTGGTCATGACCCAAAGATTGGTCTTTGTTTGGATGGTTGCCATTTCTTTGGCATGCTAATGAACTCTAGCCAACTCTAGTTCATTTTTCTTGCCAATGTCGGCCAAATCATGGGCAACCAATACCTCAACCAAAATTTTGGCTACTCAATGCTTTGATGGGGCAACCTTGGGCACAAACCAAACATACCGTTGGTTGTGCCACAGCACTAACGCCACCCTCGGCACACTGAATCCGATCGTGTCTAGCGATGATATGAGCGTGTCGCTCACCGTGGTCGTCGTGTCCAGAGGCGGTGCTGCAGCTGCGCCCCGTTGTTGGCCCCAACGACCCACATGAACGGTTGTCGGTGGCGAAGGTCGTGGGCCAGCTCCTCCATTGGACTAGTCTGCGCTACGTCGTCCTGACGGGTGTGCCCCACATGTCGGTTTCCCTATTTTCCCAGCCATATTCGAGCGTTAGTGCTCCATGTTGCGCATTAGGCCTTTCACTATGTAGGCCAAGCGAGACAACTTATTGTTTATTTGAGCCGTTCAAGTATAATCATGTGGCGTTTGCTTATTTCTCATTCCTCTCCAACCCTCTTCTCCATCGATCATGTCGCCCTCCAGTCAAGTCCATCCTCCCGCATGCCTCATTTGAACATTCCGCCGAGTATCATTCACATGTACCCACCCTAGTCCTCTTTCAATAGATCTCCGGACCCCGAGATGAAATCGAGAGGGAACGAGTGGGGGCACATGATACCTAAGGCGGATTCAAAATTTTGAACCGGTGATCTTAGCATCCGCAAATCATATATAAAGGGTATTCAATGTTCATTTCATTTTTGAACGTACAATATACTCCCTCCTATGCTTTCTAGTTTACATATAAGTTTTATGTGTAGTCAAAGTAACTCTACTTTGATCAAAAAGGTATCAACATTCAACAACGCCCAGTCAATATTGTTAGATTCGTACGTACTCCTAGATTTGTACTCGAGATGGTTTCCAATTTGACTATTGACAAGATTAATAGTACATGAGATGTACAATGTGAAAATTATATCATTGGAAACTCCTTTCACATACGAATTTGACTGTATGCTCTATGTAAGTTGCATGTCATATATTATTGCTCTAACATTTGGTCAAAGTTAGCCTCAAAAATGCATTAGACCCTGTATGCTTTGTGTAAGTTGCACGTCATATATTATTACTCTAACATTTGTGTAAGTTGCATGTCATATATTATTACTCTAACATTTGGTCAAAGTAGTATAGTGGAAGTGGATCCTCTGACGTAGGTATCCCTGCCTTACCCTCCCTTTCGATCACTTACTGGCGGACCCCATGCTTGCTAGGCCCCACATGTCAGTTACTCAATGGGTTCGGCCACGTCAGGGGATCCTCATTCGTAGTATACTCCCTCTGTTTTTATTTACTCCGCATAAAACGGAGGGAGTGGTGGTATAATAAATGACGCGGGCAGGGGAGGGGGAGGGACATCGGTTTGCTCTCAACTGCGGTCACACAAGCGAGCAAAAACGCAAGACAAAGCGCATTCCATTCGGTGAGCGACGTGGAGGGTCCAGCGTGCCGGGCTGCAATGCAAACGCGACAAGAGCGATGTACAGTCAAAACCGATTGACCGATCGTCACTGGAACCACTATTCACACAGAACCTTCCCCTCTCGGCCTACGCCAGCCACTTCCCTAAAACCACACCAAATCTCCAACCCATTCCCCCACCTTTCGATCCCCTAGCCCGCATCAAGTGTCCCCTAGTTCGCCGGAAAGCCATGGTACGCTGCAAGATCACTTACTACAAGATGCTGACGCCGAAGTGCCGCGCAGAAATCGTGACGGCGGTCGGCGCCACAGACCTCCGTTCCCAAGCTCGCTTTGTGGCGGGCCAATCCCCGAGTTCTCTGGAGCCAAGCTACGAGGAGGAGGAAGCCGATCCAATGTTCATGGTGGAGGTCGCGGCGCAGAAGGCCCCCGATGGGTATGAGACGATGGACGTCGACTTCGTGCTGGCATCCGAGTCCCCTATGGTGTAGGTGGACTAGCGGTTCAACATGGCGATACTAAAGGAGGACCGGGAGGCAGAGGCTCAACTCGACGCGGAGCACGTGCATGCCGCTGCCATCGAGGCTCTCCTGCAGGCGAAACCGGATGTCGTGGATGTGAACCGGGCGGCGGAGGCTCAACTTGAGGTGGAGCGCGCGGATGCCGCTACCATCGAGGCCCTCCTGTAGGCGGAACCGGACATCCTGGACATGAACCGGGCGGCAGAGGCTCGACTCGACGTAGAGCACGCGGATGCCGCTCTCATCGACGCCCTCCTGCAGGCGGAACCGGATGTCCTAGACTTGAACCGGGCGGTGGAGGCTCGACTCGACGTGGAGCGCACGGATGCCGCTACCATCGAGGCCCTCCTGCAGGCGGAACCGGACGTCCTCGACTTGAACCGGGCTATGCTCTCATCCGTGCACAGAGCCCGCACGCTCCGCTTGAACGAGTAGCTGGAGGCCGAGGACAACCACGGTGCGGAGACACACGTCGGCTGGTTCGCGCCGGCAGCCAAAGACGACGAGGTCGTCTCTTTCCGCGAGCAATGCTAGTTTTTCTTTATGTTGTTGTTTTTATGGATCTTTTGCTTTCTAAAAACATATATTTGTTATGCAAGTCATCTGACTTGGGTTAGTCTACCATTTCAGGCGGTTGGATAAATATCCTACGTCTCCTAACCCTTCTTTCCTTCTTCCTCACCTCTTCTTCTTCCCCAACAGACCACCGCACGGGCCGTACGGATACTCCCCAACATGCGGTTGGATAAACATACTCTATGAACGAAAATTATGTGTCAGTGATAGGATGGCTGAGTTTGGTTTGTTCACATGCGACAACACGTGTTAGTGAGGGTGCGTTCCCTTGGTTGGGTTTGCGGCATGCAGGAGCGACTGTGTGAGGGTGCGGTGCGCCCGCGGCATGCAGGAGCGACCGTGTGAGGGTGCGGTGCAACCGCGATAGCCGTGCGCTAGTGTACCTCCTTCTCATTTTGAAAACTTGAGGCAAGCTTGGCAAAAATGTGTGGCGAAGTTTGGCAATGCAAGGCCTAGACCCAAACAGCATAAGTACGTACGTACTAGGAGTACTAGTGTTAAAAAAGAAAGGTGGGGTTTTCCTTCACGGGATTTAATCGATACAAATCCTCATTTCACGTGTCAATTAATGCATATTTTTTTCTCCAAAGACCAAAGAGCTAACCATCTCCACCAGCCGCGAAACCCCGGCGTCCTCCGTCCGCCACCCCATCCCACCCATCAACCGTCGCCCTCCTCCATCACGCCGGAGCCGATACCCCGACGTCGTCGTCCACCGCAACCTCAACCGCAACGCCCTCCACAGCTAGTAGTTGAAGCAGAGGCCAAGCCGTCCGTACCCGAGCCAGTTCAACCACGCCGTCCTGTGCCTCACCGCTGCCGCTCCAACTTCGCCACCCTCCACCGCACCCGAGTTGTTCCTGCTACGCCGTCCTTCGCCGCCTCGGATCTGCTCCCCTCCTCCGACATACGGCCATGGCAACACAGTCAACAATTTGGCCATGGGTTCGTCCAAGCCTGCACCCTCCAGAACATCGGTTTCCCCGGTAAAAAGAAGAAGATCGGCGCGACATGTGGATGTGACCACACCGGCAACCGAAAAAGGTACTCCTCTTCCCTTATTCGTGCAAATCTTACGTCTCTGCTTGCACGGTATTCATCCCACAGAAGACACTAGTTGACCGCTTCTTCTTGATACTAGATTTTCCTAGTAACTCGCGATGCACAAGGTTTCTCCTCATATACTATTTCACCTTAGCTAGAGGTCTGCCGCCCCCTGAATTTCAATTTCTGTCCAGTAGATTCCCAATTAACGGAAGCATTCCCCGGCATAACAGGCGCTAGTACGCCTATTACGCCGGGGAAGCAGCGCCTTGGTGTTTATCTTAGGGGCGTGTGCGGAGAGCTACTGGCGCCCGATCTGGAGGTCGACCCGGATTAAAGGGATGGCCTGGGGGCGCTGCCAAGCACGGCGGTGGTGTGAGGTCGATGGGAGGGCGGGGCGGCGGAGGCAGGGGTCTGGGCCAGTGGTCGCTGGCGGTTCGAGAAAGATCGTCAACAGTGACTGGCGGGAGGTAGACGAAGGCCATCTGCCCGTTCCTTATAGATCGGACAGTTCATTGAAAAAAATCTACTGACCTATTTATTTCCAGTCGACTATTATCTTAGATATGACCACATGTGGTGGTGTGCTGGAGGAGTACCTGCATTTCCTATGCTCATATATTACAAAATCATATGGAGTAGAATCTAATTTTGTTTGCCATGCAATGTTGTAGAGCTATCATATGTCTCCTGACATTTATTTTTCAGCCACCTGCTATCTGCTACTTTTACAGTGCACTAGTTCCGCACACACTTCACCCATACTCTCGCTATTGTGTTTTTATGCAAGGGTATTTCAGACTCTGCCTTGAGAGAAGCAGAAAAGAAAAGAGAGAAGTCGCTCCAGCTTCGTATGCGGGTAGGCAAGACACATTGCAGCGCTATAAAGGGTGAAGTGTCAGAAGATGGAGACAGTAAACGTAGCTCTAGAGTTGATGACCTTGCTCGCAATGAACCACCATCCCAGGTGCTTGCTTTAACTTCGCGGTGTCATATGTGGTTGCATGTTCCATATGGTGTCTACCTTGTATTCGAAAGGCTGAAGTCGGTAAGATAAGGAAAGATATTTTTTTACATGAACCACCATCCCGTGAGCACCAGAAGACAAATAGCAAGTCAGGGCACTGGCCGAGCCAGTGACAAGCCCAACAAAGATAGGCATCACCTAGAAGCCAACTAAAAAGCTGTGATGGTGGCGAAGCAGCCCACCTCCCACCAGGCTCTCAGGTCCTAGATGATCATGCTCACCACTCCAGCCGGATGTCTAGCTTGTATTGTTTCCAATTTGGTTAAATTACATCTGCTTAGCTTACACATTATACCTTTGAATATGACATGCCTTTCTGTTTTTGGTACATACTACTACATCTGTGTATTAGCCATGTTCTTACATCAAACTAATGTTCTTGTGTATCCCTCATCAATCACTTATGACGAGGCAGGAAGGCAAGGGGACTACTCCCCATTTAAAGACTGCATCGTCAGCCTCCTGACATGATTCTCAAGAAACAGAAATGCTAGATGAAGATAGTGAACGTAGCTCTGTAGTTGATTATAGCATTTCCCCTACACTAGCATCGCAGGTGCTTGCTCTAACTTGGCAGCGTGATATGTGGTTGCATGTTGCATATGGTGTCTAGATTGTAATTCTTCCAATCTGGTTAAACTGCATGTGCTAGTCTGCTTAGCTTATACATTATACCTGTTAATGTGACATGCCTTCCTGTATTTAGTACATAGTACATCTGTCTATTAAGCATGTCCTTACATAAAACTATTGTTTTTTTGTATCCCGCATCAATCAATATGACAAGACACCTTTAGTATATGTAGTGCGATATTAGTTGCATCTTTCATATGATTTATAGCATGTGTTGCTTCTAATTTGTTGAAATTCCATTTATGATGGGACACTTTTAACTTGGCAGAGTCATATTGGTTGCATCTTTCATGTGGTGTCTAGCTTGCATTGCTTCTTATTTGCTGGAATGGTTTCTGCTTAGTTTACACAAACAGTTGTGAACATGCCATGTCGTCCTATTTTTCGTACATCTTCCATCCTGGTATCATGTGTTTTCCTTACATCAAAGTAGTGACAGTCAGTAGCATGCATGAATGAGTTCTGAAGAGATAATTTTATTGCTTTTTCTTGTCGGTTTTACTTGACATTTCAAAATCAATAAAGCGGAAAGAATTTAGCAAGGCAGCGGATAAAGGTGCTCCTTCCGAACGGAGGGCCTCTACAGTTTCTACTCCTCCACACCACCAAGATTATTTCCAAGACAACACATGCATAGACACTCAACAAAGTTGTGTTTATGATGAGCACGTCTCCCCTAGTGCAGCATCACCGGTGCTCCCTCTAACTTGGCACTGTTATATGTGGTTGCATGTTATGTGTGATGTCTAGCTTGTATTGCTTCTAATTTTGTTGAATTCCATCTGCTTACTTTACACATTATACTTGAATAAGACACATGTTCCTGTTTCTAGAACATACAATATCTGTCTATCACGCCATGTTCTTACATCAAATTACTACTGTTGTGTAACCTGCAACAATCACTTATCATAAGACACGTTTGACTTTGGAGTGTGATATAGGTTACATCTCACATTCTTTTGTAGCTTGTACTACTAATTTGTTGAAATGGCACTTATGACGAGACAGTTTTAACTTGGTAGAGTGATATTCGTTGCATCTTTCATATGGTGTCTAGCTTTCATTGCTTCTAATTTGTTGGAATGCCTTCTTCTTAGTTTACACATCATAAGCTGTGAATATGCAATGGCACTAATGACGAGAGACCTCCAACATGGTAGTGTGATGTTGTTTGCATCTTGCATATGATTTATTTCTTATACTGCTTCACATTTGTTTAAACGCCATTTATGATGAGACACTGTTAACTTGGCAGAGCGATATTTGTAGCATCTTTCGTATGGTGTCTACCTTCCATTGCATTGCTTCTAATTTGGTGAAATGTCTTCTTCTTAGTTTACACATCATAGTTCTGGTTATCTCTTCCATCCTGTTTTGCATACATATTACATCCTCCTATCATGTGGTTGTCTAACATCAAAGTTCAGTTCGTCTGCATCACGCATCGATTTGTTCTGAAGAACTAAATTGTTATTCGTTTTTCTTGTCGGCTTGACTTTAACATGGAATAGAGAAAGAGGAAGAAACACAGAATGGCAGGGAATGAGAAGCGGATGAATCCAGCAGATTCTGTTGGTACTGATGGTGCAATAGAAGGTCAAAGTCCAGCGGAAAATTCTACAAACACGGCATCCCATGCTACACGAGTTGCAAAAAAAGCCAAACAGAAACAAATAGCTGCCACCAAACAAGCAGAGACATCCCTAGTTCTTGCAACACCTACCACAGTACTACCAGGTGCACGACTTACTCGTGCATCAACTGAGCTAGCAGCATGTTCCCAAGCTCCCTTTCCACCTGACACTACTTCCCAAGCACTCTTGACACAAGACGAGTTGGCAATATCAGATGAACCTTGTGAGCTTCAACAACAAGAAGGTAGTTGCTGGAGTCAAGTTACAGTTGCATGCTTCTTTATATGTAGTCTCACAGTTTGATATTATGCCTTGAACTGCATGGTTTGCAATCAATGTCTATTACTCTTTTCAATTTTATACACAATTGTCTTAGCGTATCATTGCACCTTACAAGGTTTAAAAGAGAGGAGTGATGTTCCTTTGATCTTGACCCGTAATCTAGTTCCGTGCTGGACTTGCCCACACAACGCTACAATTGCATGTTTGTCTGTTCTCAGTTGTTTTGTGATATGAATGATGTCATACTATGCTTACCATATTATAAACTTCGTCTCTTTATCCTTAGCCCTCAATACAAAGTGAAGAAATAGACAATACATTAGCGATGGTACATGGTCATATGTTTGGAACCTGGTTTTATTATGTACTTTGCAATAAAATACAACTAATATTTTGCATGGGTTCACCAGAATAAGTTCTGTATATAGACCAAAGCTATTTTGTTTGGTTTTGCTGCCTCCTTAATATCTTCTGTTCTGGTACTACTAATGTAAAACCTCAACTTTTCAGCGAGCTATGGAAAAAATGGTGGAACCGCCACCTTCTGAAGGTGGCGAGGCAACTATAACAGCAATGTCAGCTCTTGCTGAAGTGGGTTAGTACCTGTCCACTAACAGTGCCAAAAGCACGTTCCTGCGTAATACTGGGTGGGTTGTTAAGGCAATATTGTCCAAACTGCCTCATGATCAAGATATGCAAGCTCAAAGCAATTTTGTATCTGCGCTCCAGACACAAGTCCATTCCCTAACAGAGACCCTTTGTGAAACAAGGAGAAACATTGCTCAATATCGTCAAGATATGCATGGTTTTGAAACCAGACTATCAGACATTTGCTATGTTGTTCAGGAGCCTAGGGGAAATGAAGGCGAGTGTTATGGTGCTCCATCGGACAATACAGCATGAAAATGTAACAGTCAGGTCAAATGAACCGAGCTTCTGAACTTCTGGTGGTGCATTTATCTGCTAGACTGTTAAGTTTTATGCCAACCTTCCTTTTGTTATATAGTTGTAATTTGTTTTGGTGCGATACAAAATTTATTCTTAACGTGCAGCCACCGGCTGAAGAAAACAACAAGCCATTTTTGTATAGTGTAGGGTGTTCCCTATATTTGCACTGGTGGCGATCTTTGATGCCGAGTGGATGTAATCTATGCAATCGCCTTAACAGCCTAGCGTTAGTTTCAGCCTTATTTATTTCCTAGTCTTCTTTTTCCCTGGTTTGCTAGTGGCCGCAACTACCATGGGCCATATACGGGTCGTAGGATCCATGGGTCTCCTAAGGGCCGTCGATAAATGGGCCTATAGTCGGTGGGCCTCGGGCCATTGATAAATGGGCCTGTAATCAGTGGGCCTCGGGACGTCGGATAAATGGGTCTACATGGGCCGTAATAGGCCGTAATTGGTATCGGCCCAGCACGGTAACGGGCTGTTAACAAGCCGTCGGATAGCAAAGGCTTAATTCTGTCACAGGCATAATGGGTCGTTAATGGGCCAGAATATAGGACGGGCTGGAAACGGCGCAATGGGTTAACAGGCCAGAAACGGACCGACTCTTGCCATGGGCCGGATTTGGCCCATTAGGGTAACATGCCAGTAATGGGCCGACTCTTGCCATGGGCCGAATTTGGACCATTAGGGGAACATGCCAGTAACGGGCCGACTGTTGCCATGGGCCAAATTTGGCCCATTAGGCGAATAGGCCAGTAACGGGCCGGAAGTAATTGAGGGCCGAAAAGGACCCCAAGAACGTATGGGCCATCAATAGGGAGAAAGCTAACACGGGCTGGAAACGACCCATGTAAATCACGGGCCGTTCATGGGTACAAAGAAAATTACTGTTTATTATGGGCTAGAGTCACCGTGGGCCTGTAAAGGGGCGAAAGATACGAAGGCCTCATATGGGCCGAAAGACGTCGTGGGCCATACATGGGCCGAAAGTGAAATGGGCTGGCGTTATATTTGACGGCCCAGATGACGTTATTTGGCCGATTTCCTTTAGGGCCTAACGGGCCGTGAGTTAACGGGCCGTAAAATGGGCTATTTGCAAAGAGACCGTTAATAGGCTTTTCATGGGCCAACCCATTAACTTTTGACCAAGTCAAATGGGCCAGCTTTGTAAGCTAAATGGGCCAGTGGTGGGCCGTGGCACATGTCGACATATCATAGGCACCTCTCTGATCCACTGACGAGCTGACACGTGTTTCGTCCGGCCAATAGGAATTTTACACGTGGAAATTTCCCATTGGTCGAGGGTGTTAACGGGTTATCGGATCCAAAACCCAACCCGATAGCTTAACGGTGTTCCGTTACGGTGGATGCCACGTGTCGGTCACCCTTGACAAATGCACTTCTGTGACGCGCGATTTATCGTCATGGAAGTGGACACTTCCGTGATGATAATTTTGGTAATGTCATGGAACACTTCTACGACAGCATAGGTATGACTATCTTGATTCTGTCATAAAATCGTCATGGATGTACATGCATGACAAAAAAGCGACCTACTGTGACAAACACGTATCATCACGGAAGTGTATTTTTTTGTAGTGATCCCGCAAATTGCACTGTAGGGTATGACTCCGAAAGCCACTGAATGGATCATGGACAGCGGTTGCACTAACCACATGACTGGTGATCGAAGTCTTATCATGGATTCAACCTTACACCATCTACTAAAAGCCACATCACATTCGCTGACACTAGTAAAAGCAAGGTATTGGGTCTAGGTAGAGTTGATAGCTCAAAGGATAAGCACATGGATAAAGTGATGCTTGTTGAACCCCTCGGATGCAACTTAATTTCTGTCGCAATGCTTTGTGATCTGAATATGATTGTGATATTTGGAAAATATGTTGTCTTATGCTAATGGAATTTGACAAATCTTAAGTCTTCGAAGGCTATCGAAGAGGTGATTTGTATATGGTAGATTTCTCAGCAGGACCACAGCTTGCCGTATGTCTTCTAGCAAAAGCTTCAAAGTGTTGGCTCTGGCATCAAAGGCTAGGACATGCGGGCATGAGGAACTTACACACTCTCGTGAAGAAGAAGCACATCATTGGCATCGAGGGCGTCAAGTTCAAGTAAGATCATCTATGTGGTGCTTGTGAAGCTGGGAAGATGACTAGAGCCAAGCATCCGTCAAAGACAACATGACTACACCACATTCCACTACAGGAATCGGCTACTTTACCGTCTGCCACGGCGGACGGCAAAGGCATGAATGGCGGACGGCAAAGGTCTTTGTCATCCGCCACGGACGACAAAAGTGGACGACAAAGAAAGGTCCGGTAAAGAGCTACTTTTCCGTCTGCTTTTGGTGGCTGACGGCAAAGGGGCCTTTGCCATCAGCA
Source organism: Triticum dicoccoides (assembly GCF_002162155.2). NCBI lineage: Eukaryota > Viridiplantae > Streptophyta > Magnoliopsida > Poales > Poaceae > Triticum > Triticum dicoccoides. The sequence goes on from NC_041391.1 coordinate 593,561,312, forward strand.
GCGGACGGCAAAGAACACAGATGGCAAAAATTTCGCTGTTAGTCCGTTAGGTGGCTAACGGGAGGCTTTGTCGTCAGCCTCCTACAATCACAGACGGCAAAGAAGTTTGTTTGTTTATTAAAATAAATAAATAGTCCAAGTGCAGAGGCTATAAATAAACACGACATTATCCATCCACACTTTGTTCCAAGAATCGAAGACGAACGGACAAATTTCACAATACAAAATTACAATATGTACATAGAATACATCATCCACGAATGGACAAATTTCACAATACGAACACGACATTATCCATCCACACTTTGTTCCAAGAACGAACGGACTCCTCTGTGCCCGTGGTCGCCGGAGCAACTAGCAGTCCCGCCCTCTCACTTCTCCTCGAGGCCGGGGCCGGGGTTCGAGGCCGGCGGAGGCCGGCGGGGCTGACGGAGCTGGGGCCGATGGAGGCCGGCAGGGGAGACGGGGTGCAGAGGCCACCACGGTCGACGAGCGATGAGACGCGGAGGCAGGCAGGGGCGACGGGCGACGGGGCCGGGGCCGGCAGGCAAGATGGCGGCCAACGAGGTGGTGGCGGGCGCCGGCGGGGGCGACGGGCGAAGTGGCCGGGGCTGGCGGTGAAGGGGGAAGTGGACGCCGCCGGAGAAAGAGGTAGTGGCTGGCAAGGTGTTGGTCGGCAAGAGGTGGCGGCCGGCGGGCGAGGTGTTGGCCGGCAAGGCCGAGGGTCAAGGCGGTGGCAGGCCCCGGCAGGCTGGTGTGCCGATTTGGATCGAGAGGGAGAGAAAGGAGAGAGATAGATGTGGTGGGGTGAGGTGGGGATAAGGGACAGAGAGAGACGTGGTGGGGTGAGGTGGGACGTGGTGGGGTGATGTTGCCCTCGGGGTGTGTGCATCGTGGGTGCGTGCGTGGGTGTGCGTCCGATGGGGTGTGGGTGGGGATGCCAAGTCATCGATCCGCATGATCGATCTGGGTGTTGTGCTTCTTCTTTGCCGTCCGCCCCGGCTTTGCCGTCCGCTTTTTGTTTATCTTTGCCGTCTGCTGCGGACGGCAAAGAGGGGGGACGTTAAGTTTTTTCGTTAGTGGGTGCCACCTCCCTCTTTGCCGTCAGCCAGCGGACGGCAAAGATTCTTTGCCGTCAGCCAGCGGACGGCAAAGAAATGGCGGATGGCAAAGACCTTCTTTGCCGTCTGCCAGTTTTTTGCCGTCCGCTTCTTGGTAGCTGATGGCAAAGACCTTCTTTGTCGTCTGCTAGCTGACGGCAAAGAACTGGCAGACGGCAAATTCCCTGATTCCAGTAGTGTTCCTTCGAGTTGCTTCACATGGACCTTTTTAGTCCTACTCACTACTCTACCCTTAATACTACTGCACATCTCTATGGCTTCATTATTGTTGATGATTATTCGAGATACACTTGGGTGCACATAATTCTCTATAAGATTGAAGTGCAGGATGTCTTCAGACGCTTCGCAAATTGCGCCATGACCAATTATGGCATCAAGATCAAGCACATACGAAGTGACAATGGCATAGTTAAAAAACACCGGCCTCAACATTTATCTTGATAATTGGGCATCACACATGAGTTCTCTGCTCCATACACACCTCACATGAATGACATCATGGAGCGCAAGAACAGAACCCTCATTGAGATGGCACGCATGATGCTCGATGAATAGAAGACTCTAAGAAATTTTTGGCCCGAAGCCATTGATACTGCATGCCACATCATCAATAGATTTTATCTTCACAAGTTCTTCAAGAAGACATCTTAGGAACTTCTGACTGGTAAGAAGCAAAATGGCAGTTACTTCAAAGTCTTTGGTGCTAGGTGCTGGATTAGGGATCCGCATGACACTTCTAAATTTGCACTGAAAGCACATGAAGGCTTTATGCTTGGTTATGGAAAGGATTCGCACATGTACAGAGTCTTCAACCTCTTTCACTATAAAGTGGTTGAAATGTAGATGTGTGGTTTGATGAGACAAACGGCTCGGACAGAGAGCACTGATGTCTACTACGCAACCTTCTTCTTGTAAACGTTGTTGGGCCTCCAAGTGCAGAGGTTTGTAGGACAGTAGCAAATTTCCCTCAAGTGGATGACCTAAGGTTTATCAATCCCTGGGAGGTGTAGGATGAAGATGGTCTCTCTCAAGCAACCCTGCAACCAAATAACAAAGAGTCTCTTGTGTCCCCAACACACCCAATACAATGGTAAATTGTATAGGTGCACTAGTTCGGCGAAGAGATGGTGATACGAGAGCAATATGGATGGTAGATATAGGTTTTTGTAATCTGAAAATATAAACACAGCAAGGTAGCAAGTGGTAAAAGTGAGCACAAACGGTATTCAATGCTAGGAAACAAGGCCTAGGGTTCATACTTTCACTAGTGCAAGTTCTCTCAACAATAATAACATAGCTGGATCATATAACTTTCCATCTACATGCAACAAAGAGTCACTTCGAAGTCACTAATAGCGGAGAACAAACGAAGAGATTATTGTAGGGTATGAAACCACCTCAAAGTTATCCTTTCTGATCGATCTATTCAAGAGTTCATAGTAAAATAACACAAAGCCATTCTTTCGGTTTGATCTATCATAGAGTTCGTACTAGAATAACACCTTAAGGCACAAATCAACCAAAACCCTAATGTCACCTAGATACTCTAATGTCACGTCAAGTATCTGTGGGCATGATTATACAATATGCATCACACAATCTCAGATTCATCTATTCAACCAACACAAAGTACTTCAAAGAGTGCCCCAAAGTTTCTACCGGAGAGTCAAGACGAAAACATGTGCCAACCCCTATGCATAAGTTCATTGAACCCGCAAGTTGATCACCAAAACATAAATCAAGTGGATCACGTGAATATCCCATTGTCACCACAGATAAGCACGGCAAGACATACATCCAGTGTTCTCAAATCCTTAAAGACTCAATCTGATAAGGTAACTTCAAAGGGAAAACTCAATCCATTACAAGAGAGTAGAGGGGGAGAAACATCACAAGATCCAACTATAATAGCAAAGCTCGCGATACATCAAGATCATGCCAAATTAAGAACATGAGAGAGAGAGAGAGATCACACATAGCTACTGGTACATACCCTCAGCCCCGAGGGTGAACTACTCCCTCCTCGTCATGGAGAGCGCCGGGATGATGAAGATGTCCACCGGTGATGGATTCCCCCTCCGGCAGGGTGCCAGAACGGGCTCCTGAGAGGTTTTTGGTGGCTATAGAGGCTTGCGGCGGTGGAACTACCAATCTATTGTGCTCCTGGATGTTTTCGGGGTATATGAGTATATATAGGCGAAAGAAGTCGGTCACGGGAGCCACGAGGGGCCCATGAGGGTGGGGGGCGCGCCCAGGGGGGTACGCTGCACCCCGGACCCTCGTGGCCACCTCGTTGCTTCCCTGATGTCCACTCCAAGTCTCCTCGATTGCGTTTGTTCCAAAAATAACTCTCCCGAAGGTTTCATTCCCTTTGGACTCCGTTTGATATTCCTTTTTTGCGAAACACTGAAATAGGCAAAAAAATAGCAATTTGGACTGGGCCTCCGGTTAATAGGTTAGTCCCAAAAATAATATAAAAGTGCATAGTAAAGTCCATTAAACATCCAAAACAGGTAATATAATAGCATGGAACAATAAAAAATTATAGATACGTTGGAGACATATCAAGCATCCCCAAGCTTAATTCCTCCTCGTCCTCGAGTAGGTAAATGATAAAAACAGAATTTTTGATGTGGAATGCTACCTAGCATATTTCTCAATGTAATTTTCTTTATTGTGGCATGAATGTTCAGATCCAAAGATTCAAAATAAAAGTTCATATTGACATAACAATAGTAATACTTCAAGCATACGAACAAAGCAATCATGTCTTCTTAGAATAACATGGGAAAAGAAAGCTATCCCTACAAAATCATATAGTCTGGCTATGCTCTATCTTCATCACACAAAATATATAAATCATGCACAACCCCGATGACAAGCCAAGCAATTGTTTCATACTTTTGATGTTCTCAAACCTTTTCAATCTTCATGCAATACATGAGCGTGAGCCATGGACATATCACTATAGGTGGAATAGAATGGTGGTTATGGAGAAGACAAAAAGGAGGAGAAGATAGTCTCACATCAACTAGGAGTATCAACGGGCTATGGAGATGCCCATTAATAGATATCAATGTGAGTGAGTAGGGATTGCCATGCAACAGATGCACTAGAGCTATAAGTGTATGAAAGCTCAACAAAAGAAACTAAGTGGGTGTGCATCCAACTTCCTTGCTCACTAAGACCTAGGCCATTTTGAGGAAGCCCATCATTGGAATATACAAGCCAACTTCTATAATGTAAAATTCCCACTAGTATACGAAAGTGACTACATAGGAGACTCTCTATCATGAAGATCATGGTTCTACTTTGAAGCACAAGTGTGGAAAAAGGATAGTAACATTGTCCCTTCTCTATTTTTCTCTCATTTTTTTGGTGGGCTTCTTTGGCCTTTTTTTATTTGGGCTTCTTTGGCCTTTTTTTATTTGGCTTCTTTGGCCTCTTTTATTTTTCATAAAGTCCGGAGTCTCATCCCGACTTGTGGGGGAATCATAGTCTCCATCATCCTTTCCTCACCGGGACAATGCTCTAATAATGAAGATCATCACACTTTTATTTACTTACAACTCAAGAATTACAACTTGATACTTAGGGCAAAATATGACTCTATGTGAATGCCTCCGGCGGTGTACCGGAATATGCAATGAATCAAGAGCGACATGTATGAAAGAATTATAAAGGTGGCTTTGCCACAAATACGATATCAACTACATGATCATGCAAAAGTAATATGACAATGATGGAGTGTGTCATAATAAACGAAATGGTGGAAAGTTGCATGGCAATATATCTCGGAATGGCTATGGAAATGCCATAATAGTGTTTTGAGGAAGGTATATGGTGGGTGTATGATACCGGCAAAAGGTGCGCGGTATTAGAGAGGCTAGCAATGGTGGAAGGGTGAGAGTGCGTATAATCCATGGACTCAACATTAGTCATAAAGAACTCACATACTTATTGAAAAAATCTATTAGTCATTGAAACAAAGTACTACGCGCATGCTCCTAGGGGATAGGTTGGTAGGAAAGTACCATCGCTCGTCCCCGACTGCCACTCATAAGGAAGACAATCAATAAATAAATCATGCTCCAACTTCATCACATAACGGTTCACCATACGTGCATGCTAGGGGAATCACAAACTTCAACACAAGTATTCCTCAAATTCACAACTACTCCACTAGCATGACTCTAATATTACCATCCTCATATCTCAAAACAATTATCAAGTATCAAATTTCTCATAGTATTCAATGCACTTTCTATGATAGTTTTTATTATACCCAACTTGGATGCCCATCATTCTAGGACCAATTTTATAACCAAAGCAAATACCATGCTGTTCTAAAAGACTCTCAAAATAATATAAGTGAAGCATGAGAGGTCAATATTTTTTACAAAATAAAACCACCACCGTGCTCTAAAAAGGTATAAGTGAAGCACTAGAGCAAATGACAAACTACTCCAAAAGATATAAGTGAAGCACATAGAGCATTCTAATAATTGTGCAACTATGTGAAGACTCTCTAACATTTAAGAATTTCAGATCTTGGTATTTTATTCAAACAACAAGCAAAACAAAACAAAATGACATTTCAAGGATAGCACACATCATGTGAAGAAGCAAAAACTTAGGTTCAACTGATACTAACCGATAATTATTGAAGAAGAAAGGTGGGATGCCTACCGGGGCATCCCCAAGCTTAGATGCTTGAGACTTCTTGAATATTATCTTGGGGTGACTTGGGCATCCACAAGCTTGAGCTTTTGTGTCTCCTTAATTCCTTTTATATCTTGGTTTCCTAAATCTCGAAAGCTTCATTCACACAAAACTCAACAAGAACTCGTGAGATAAGTTAGTATAAATCAATGCAAAAACCTTATCATTTTCTACTGTAAAAAATCACTAAAATTATTATTCAACATTGCATACTAAATGTCTCTGCATATTTAATACTCCTATCCTCAAATAGAATCATTAAACAAGCAAACATATGCAAACAATGCAAACATAACAGTAATCTGCCAAAACAGTATAGTCTGCAAAGAATGCAAGATTCATCATACTTCCCTAACTCCACAAATTATGAGAAAAATACTACACTGTATAAGATTTATCAAAGCTCAATATGCAAAAAGTTTGAATATTATATCATTCTGTGAATTTTCTAGGGAACTTTTGCAAGAGCGATGAACTTTCTGTTTTGAAACAGCAACATGTATACTTGCAAAATAAGCATGCTAAAGGCTATCCTTGACATTTTTATTGAAAATATAGATGAAAAACGTTATTATAAATAAAATCAAGCAAATACTAACAAAATAAAATGACGCTCCAAGCAAAACAGATATCATGTGGTGAATAAAAATGTAGCTCCAAGTATAGTTACCGATGAACGAAGACGAAAGAGGGGATTCCTTCCGAGGCATCCCCAAGCTTGGGGTCTTGGTTGTCCTTGATTACCTTGGGGTGCCTTCGGCATCCCAAGCTTAGGCTCTTACCACTCCTTATTCCATAGTCCATCGAATCTTTACCCAAAACATGAAAACTTCACAACACAAAACTCAACACAAAACTCATAAGCTCCGCTAGTATAAGAAAATAAAACCACCACTTAGGTAATGTTGTGAACGCATTTTAAATTCATATTGGTGAATATCTACTGTACTCCAACTTCTCTATGGTTCATACCCTCCGATACTACTCATAGATTAATCAAAATAAGCAAACAACACATAGAAAACAGAATCTATCAAAAACAGAACAGTCTGTAGTAATCTGTATCAAACGTATACTTGTGTAACTCCAAAAATTCTGAAATAAGTTGGTGGACCTGAGGAATTTGTCTATTAATCATCTGCAAAAATAATCAACCTAAAAGCACTCTCCATTAAAAAAATGGCAGCCAATCTCATGAGCGCAAAAGTTTATGTTTTTTACAGCAAGATCGCATAGACTTCACCCAAGTCTTGCCAAAGGTTCTACTTGGCACAAACACTAATTAAAACATGAAACCACACTAACCAGAGGCTATATGAATTATTTATTACTAAACAGAAGCAAAAAGCAAAGAACACAAATAAAATTGGGTTGCCTCCCAACAAGCGTTATCGTTTAACGCCCCTAGCTAGGCATGATGATTTCAATGATGCTCACATAAAAGATAAGGATTGAAACATAGAGGGAGCATCATGAATAATATGACTAGCACATTTAAGTCTAACCCACTTCCTATGCATAGGGATTTTGTGAGCAAACAACCTATGAGAACAATAATCAACTAGCATAGGAAGGCAAAACAAGCATAACTTTAAAACTTTAAGCACATAGAGAGGAAACTTGATATTATTGCAATTCCTACAAGCATATGTTCCTCCCTCATAATAATTTTCAGTAGCATCATGAATGAATTCAACAATATAACTAGCACATAAAGCATTCTTTTCATGATCTACTTGCATAGAAATTTTACTACTCTCCACATAAGCAAGTTCCTTTTTATTCGAAATAGTGGGAGTATCATAAGAGACTCGAATACTATAAATTGTTTCCACATTAAAAGAGTAACATTCAGAAAAAGGGTAATCATAATCATGACAAGTTTTATAAATATAATCACCACTACTTTTTATAGCGTAAGTGTCATCAAAATAATCGTCATAAATAGGAGGAATGCTATCATCATAATAAATTTGCTCATCAAAACTTGGGAGGCTAAAAATATCATCTTCACTAAACATAGCATCCCCAAGCTTGGGACAAACATTAATTGCAGCAAATATATTCTCAAACATGTCATCCTCGTCAAACATAGCTTCCCCAAGCTTGGGCCTTTTTATATCATAAGCATAATCACTCTCATCATTAATAGTATGGATAGAACCAATAGTATAGCAATTATTATCATCATAATGAGTAATAGGAGCGACATCATTTGGGAGGGATACCTTTCTACCTTTGCTTCTCCGCCTTTTCTTTTTCTTCTTCACATCATGTGTGGGTTTAACCCTCTTTTTGGAGCTCCTTACTAGTGAGATTGGTTGAATAGAAAGCTCCTCCTCGTTACCTGATTCATCAAAAGAAATAATAGGAGGATATTGGGAAGTCTCTTCCCTTTCATTAGTATTCTCTTCATCTTCTATTTGTTTTCTTGTCTTTATGTAATTGTCAATATAAGGATTTTCAATGCAATTCACCGCAGAATACATAAAAATTTCCTCTAGATCAAAATCAAGAACTTTATCAAGGACAGATTCTGGAAGATCCTTAGTTAAATGTTTTATTTCTTCATAACCCATAAGCAAACTAAGTTCATTATGATGTGCAAGGGAAATCAAGTCATCACAATTTTTGCACACGATACGATCATGAAACAATTTGCATTGGGGATTTAAATGATCACGTTCATTGCAAAGTTCACAAGGATGGCAAAGATATTTTAAATCTTCAGCTCAAACATCTAGAATTTCTTGCAACCATTTAGTTTCTAAATACTTATGCCTCTTGCAAAATCTATCATCCCTATTTGGTGTGTAATTGCAAACTCTATGCACTCCACAAAAAATGACATCCTTATAAGAGACATTTTCACCATGACTAGTTCAATCATCATAAGGATATTCAAAGAATTCATACTAAAAACATTGCAATCATGCTCATCATATAAAGATTTAGTGCCAAACATTTTATAGACTTCTTCCTCTAGCACTTGAGCACAATTTTCCTTACCATCATTCTCACGAAAGATATTAAAAAGATGAAGCGTATGAGATAAACTCAATTCCATTTTTTGTAGTTTTCTTTTATATACTAAACTAGTGATAAAACAAGAAACAGAAATATTCGATTGCAAGATCTAAAGATATACCTTCAAGCACTCACCTCCTCGGCAACGGCGCCAGAAAATAGCTTGATGTCTACTACGCAACCTTCTTCTTGTAGACGTTGTTGGGCCTTCAAGTGCAGAGGTTTGTAGGACAGTAGCAAATTTCCCTCAAGTGGATGACCTAAGGTTTATGAATCCGTGGGAAGCGTAGGATGAAGATGGTCTCTCTCAAGCAACCCTGCAACCAAATAACAAAGAGTCTCTTGTGTCCCCAACACACCCAATACAATGGTAAATTATATAGGTGCGCTAGTTCGGCGAAGAGATGGTGATACAAGTGCAATATGGATGGTAGATATAGGTTTTTGTAATCTGAAAATATAAAAACAGCAAGGTACCAAGTGGTAAAAGTGAGCACAAATGTTATTGCAATGCTAGGAAACAAGGCCTAGGGTTCATACTTTCACTAGTGTAAGTTCTCTCAACAATAATAACATAGCTGGATCATATAACTATCCCTCAACATGCAACAAAGAGTCACTTCAAAGTCACTAATAGCGGAGAACAAACGAATAGATTATTGTAGGGTACGAAACCACCTCAAAGTTATCCTTTCCGATTGATCTATTCAAGAGTTCGTAGTAAAATAACACAAAGCTATTCTTTCCATTCGATCTATCATAGAGTTCGTACTAGAATAACACTTTAAGACACAAATCAACCAAAACCCTAATGTCACCTAGATAATCGAATGTCACCTCAAGTATCCATGGGCATGATTATACGATATGCATCACACAATCTCATATTCACCTATTCAACCAACACAAAGTACTTCAAAGAGTGCCCCAAAGATTCTACCAGAGAGTCAAGATGAAAACGTGTGCCAACCCCTATGCATAAGTTCATTGAACCCGCAAGTTGATCACCAAAACATACATCAAGTGGATCAAGTGAATATCCCATTGTCGCCATAGATAAGCACGATAAGACATACATCAAGTGTTCTCAAATCCTTAAAGACTCAATCTGATAAGATAACTTCAAACGGAAAACTCAATCCATTACAAGAGAGCAGAGGGGGAGAAACATCATAAGATCCAACTATAATAGGAAAGCTCGCGATACATCAAGATCATGCCAAATCAAGAACACGAGAGAGAGAGAGAGAGAGAGAGAGAGAGAGAGATCAAACACATAGCTACTGGTACATACCCTCAGCCCCGAGGGTGAACTACTCCCTCCTCATCATGGAGAGCACCGGGATGATGAATATGGCCACCAGTGATGGATTCCCCCTTCGGCAGGGTGCCGGAATTGGCTCCCGAGTGGTTTTTGGTGGCTACAGAGGCTTGCGGCGGCAGAACTCCTGATCTATTGTGCTCCTGGATGTTTTCGGGGTATATGAGTATATATAGGCGAAAGAAGTCGGTCAGGGGAGCCACGAGGGGCCCACGAGGGTGGGGGGCGCGCCCAGGGGGTAGGCCGCGCCCTGGACCCTCGTGGCCACCTCGTTGCTTCCCTGACATCCACTCCAAGTCTCTTGGATTCCGTTTGTTCCAAAAATAACTCTCCCGAAGGTTTCATTCCATTTGGACTTCGTTTGATATTCCTTTTCTATGAAACACTTAAATAGGAAAACAACAACAATTTGGACTAGGCCTCCGGTTAATAGGTTAGTCCCAAAAATAATATAAAAGTGCATAGTAAAGCCCATTAAACATCCAAAACAGGTAATATAATAGCATGGAACAATCAAAAATTATAGATATGTTGGAGACGTATCAAGCACCTGCCAGATGTGCTAGATGAGGCAACACCAAGTGAAGCTATCGGGCTAATGGGTACTGGAGAAATCATACCCGCCGAGGAACAGGATGAAGATGAGATCATCATTTCTGCACCTAATCAACATAAAGACAATGCTCAGCTTGAAGCCAATGCGGAAGATGAAGATAACAGCCAGCCTGAGAAAAATCTTCGTCTAGTTCATCCTCGGGTTGCAAATGAAGTCCAAATTGAGAAGATCATTGATAGCATCAATGCACCAGACCATCTTACTCGTTCAAGAGCTACGCAAATAGCTAACTTATGTGGACACTTTGCTTTTGTATCTATATCTAAACCCAAGAAAGTTGATGAAGCCTTCATGGAACCTGAATGGATTCAAGCAATGCAAGTAGAGCTTCAACAGTTTGATCTGAATAATGTATGGGAGCTTGTCAAATGTCCTGATACTCACAAGCACAATATCATTGGCACCAAATGGATCTATCACAACAAGCCAGATGAAAATGGACAAGTTGTCAGAAACAAAGCTCACCTCATTGCTCAAGATTACACACAAGTGGAAGGAATTTACTTTGATGAAACCTTTGCTACTTTGACTAGGACTGAAGCCATTCGTATACTGCTAGCCTATGATAACCACAACAACATTCTTCTGTATCAAATGGATGTGAGGAGTGCCTTCCTCAACAGCAAAATTGAAGAATAAGTGTATGTTGCTCAACCACCTAGTTTCGAAGATCCAAAGCATCCTGGTATGGTTTACAAGCTCAACAAGGCACTATATGGCCTCAAACAAGCACCTCAAGCTTGGTATGACACACTCAAAGACTTCCTGAAGAGCAAAGGCTTCAAACCTGGTTCTCTAGATCCCACTCTCTTCACGAAGACATATGATGGTGAACTATTTGTGTGCCAAATCTATGTGGATGACATTATCATCGGCTGCACTGATAAGAAATACAGTGATGAGTTTGGACACATAATGCAAGAGCAATATCAGATGTCCATGATGGGAGAGCTGAAATTCTTTCTTGGTCTTCAAATCCGTCAATAGAGAAATGGCATCTTCATATCACAAGAGAAATACCTCAAAGACTGCCTGAAGAAGTTTGGAATGCAAGACTGCAAAGGGTTCATGACGCCAATGCCAACCAAAAGCCATTTAGGCCCCGACGACAATGGTAAAGAGTTCAATCAAAAGGTATACCGCTCCATGATTGGTTCTTTATTGTACTTATTGATACGTCTCCAACGTATCTATAATTTTTGATTGTCCATGCTATTATATTACCTGTTTTGGATGTTTATGGGCTTTACTTTACACTTTTATATCATTTTTGGGACTAACCTACTAACCGGAGGCCCAACCCGAATTGCTGTTTTTTTGCCTATTTCAGTATATCGAAGGAAAGGAATATCAAACGGAGTCCAAACGGAATGAAACCTTCGGGAGCAATCTTTTTGGAACAAACACAATCCAGGAGACTTGGAGTGGATGTCAAGAAGCAGCCGAGGCGGCCACGAGGGTGGCCGGAGAACCTAGTAAGGGTGGGCGCGCCCCCTGCCTCGTGGGCCCCTCGTGGCTCCCCTGACCGACTTCCTTTGCCTATATATATATCTACATACCCCGAAAACATCCAGGAGCACCACGAGAAATTATTTCCACCACCGCAACCTTCTGTATCCGCGAGATCCCATCTTGGAGCCTTCACCGGCGCTCTGCCGGAGGGGGAATCGACCATGGAGGGCCTCTCCATCACCACGAAGGCCTCTTCGATGAGTTGTGAGTAGTTTACCACAGACATTCGGGTCCATATTTATTAGCTAGATGGCTTCTTCTCTCTCTTTGATTCTCAATACAAAGTGTTCCTTCCTCTTCTTGGAGATCTATTCGATGTAACTCTTTTGGCGGTGTGTTTGTCGAGATCCGATGAATTGTTGGTTTATGATCAAGTTTATCTATGAGAAATATTTGAATCTCCTATGAATTCTTTTATGTATGATTGGTTATCTTTGCAAGTCTCTTCAAATTATCAGTTTGGTTTGGCCTACTATTTTGATCTTTCTTGCCATGGGAGAAGTGCTTAGCTTTGGGTTCAATCTTGCGGTGCTCGATCCCAGTGACAGTAAGGTAAACGACACGTATTGTATTGTTTCCATTGAGGATAAAAAGATGGGGTTTATATCATATTGCATGAGTTTATCCCTCTACATCATGTCATCTTGCTTAATGCATAACTCTATTCTTATGAACTTAATACTCTAGATGCAGGCAGGAGTCGGTCTAGTTGTTGCGGACGTGATGCCTATATACATGCCCATGCCTAGATAATCTCATAACTATGCACTTTTCTATCAATTGCTCGACAGTAATTTGGTCACCCACCGTAATGATTATGCTATCTTGAGAGAAACCACTAGTGAAACCTATGGCCCCCGGGTCTATCTTTTATCATATAAGTTTTCCATCTACTTTTATTTGCATCTTTTATTTCCAATCTATATCATAAAAATACTAACAATATTTATCTTATCATATTATCTCTATCAGATCTCACTTTCGCAAGTTTCCGTGAAGGGATTGACAACCCCTTTATTGCATTGGTTGCGAGGTTCTTGTTTGTTTGTGTAGGTGCGTGGGACTTTTGAGGAGCCTCCTACTGGATTGATACCTTGGTTCTCAAAAACTGAGGGAAATACTTACGCTACTGTGCTGCATCACCCTTTCCTCTTCAAGGAAAACCAACGCAAGCTTAAGACGTAGCACTTATGTGCATCTAGGCCAGATATTATGCTTAGAATTTGCATGTGTGCCTGATTCCAAGCGGCACCAAGGGAATGCATCACCTCGCAGTGAAGCGAATTCTTTGATATTTGGCTCACACCCCAACACTAGGATTATGGTATCCAAAGCGCTCAGCGTTTGATCTAGTTAGATTCTCAGATGCTGATTATGCTGGTGACAAGGTTGGTCGCAAGTCCACATTAGGCATATGTCACTTTCTTGGGCGATCTCTTGTGTGTTGGTCTTCAAAGAAGTAGAACTGTGTATCTCTCCACTTCTGTATCTGAATACATTGTTGCCGGATCTTGTTGTGCTCAACTTCATTGGATGAAGCAAACTCTCAGGGACTATGGCATCAACTTGAAGCAAGTGCAACTTTACTGCGACAATGAAAGCGCCATCAAGATTGCCAACAATCCAGTTCAGCACTCAAAGACAAAGCACATTGAGATTCGTCATCACTTTCTCAAAGATCATGTCATGAAGGAAGATATTAATATCATTCACGTCAACACTAAAGAGCAATTGGCAGATATCTTCACAAAGCCCTTGGACGAGAAAAGCTTTTGCAAGCTGCGGTGTGAGCTAAATATCTTAGAATCCTCGAATGTCCTGTGAATGGACACACATCCTAACACTTATGCATGTTGATGACTTAGATGTGCAACACATGAAGTAACGTATATCTTCAGTTAATGAAGACTTACCCTCTGAGTGTGAATACATTAATGTGGAATTTGACTTCGGAGCGCCATGATAATTGTGCGCCATGTCTGGGTCTAACATTTCCTATACGGTGGATAACCCCACCACCACACATTTTAAAGATTTTCATTGGCGTCATGACTACATTATCTCCATATTTGGATTGCCTTCAACATTGATTTGTCTTCAAGTTTTATATTCTCAATGTTGATTTTGTCTTCAATGATATATATATATATATATATATATGTGTGTGTGTGTGTGTGTGTGTGTGTGTGTGTGTGTGTGTGTTCTGTCCTCTACAACATTCACTTATAGCTATGTGTTCAAAGTTGCTATTTTTCTAAACTAAGTGAATGTCATCGGACCCTAACCTCATCTGTGCTACTCCCTCAAATTCTCTCTGTCTCTTCATATGCATTCTGTTGACATGTGTCGAATGTCTTCATTGTGACCTTGTCAGTTGAAGATACAGAGACACACATTTAAAATCGATTTTAATGCTCTATCTCTTTTGCCTGAAAACCGGAGAAGCCGAAACGACCACCCGACAATCCAGGCGCTCGTGGGAATGATACGTCTCCAATGTATCTATAACTTTTGATTATTCCATGTTGTTTTATTATCAATCCTGGATGTTTTATAATCAATTTATAGTCATTTTATATCATTTTTTGGTACTAACCTATTGACATAGTGCCAAGTGCTAGTTGTTGTTTTCTGCATGTTTTTTACATCGCAGGAAATCAATATCAGATGGAGTCCAAATGCCACACCAATTTACGATGACTTTTTATGGACCAAAAGGAAGAAGATGTGCCCTAGTTACACCTGGGGGGGGTCCCGAGGAGGGGACAACCCACCAGGGCACGCCAGGAGGCCCAGGCGCGCCCTGGTGGGTTGTCCCCTCCTTGGGACCCCCCCCCCAGGTGCAACTAGGGCCCATCTTCTTCCTTTTGGTCCATAAAAAATCATCGTAAATTGGCGTGGCATTTGGACTCCATCTGATATTGGTGAGGCCCAGGCGCGCCCTAGTGGGTTGTGCCCACCTCGGGTACCCCCGGACCGCCTCTTTGCTCTATACCACAATATTCCAGAAACCCTAGGGGAGTCAATGAAAAATTCATCTAGTCGCCGTAGAGTCCAGAACCACCAGATCCAATCTAGACACCATCACGGAGGGGTTCACCACTTCCATTGGTGCCTCTCTGATGATGCGTGAGTAGTTCTTTGTAGACCTTCGGGTCTGTAGTTAGTAGCTAGATGGCTTCCTCTCTCTCTCTCTCTCTATCTCTATCTCTATCTCTCTCTCTCTCTTGATTATCAATACAATGGTCTCTTGGAGATACATATGATTTAAGTCTTTTGGCGGTGTGTTTGTTGGGATCCGATGAACTTCGAGTTTATGATCAGTTATATGTTTTTATATCCATGAAAGTTATTTTGAGTTTCTTTGATCTCTTATATGCATGATCTCTTATAGCCTCGTATTTCTTCTCCAATATTTGGGTTTTGTTTGTCCAACTTGATCTATTTATCTTGCAATGGGAAGAGGTGCCTGGTAGTGGGTTCGATCTTATGGTGCTTAATCCCAGTGACAGAAAGGGAACCAACGCGCATGTATCATTGCTACTAAGGATAAAATGATGGGATCCATATCTACCTCAATTGTTAAACGGATCTTGTCTACATCATGTCATCGTTCTTATTGCATTACTCCATTTTTCCATGAACTTAATACACTAGATGCATGCTGGATGGCGGTCGATGTGTGGAGTAATAGTAGTAGATGTAGGCAGGAGTCCGTCTACTAATCATGGACGTGATGCCTATGTAATGATCATTGCCTGGATATCATCATAATTATTTGAAGTTCTATCAATTGCCCAACAGTAATTTGTTCACCCACCGTTGCTACCTTTTTCAAGAGAAGCCACTAGTGAAACCTACGAACCCCGGGTCTTCTTTCAAATATATTTGCCTTGCGATCTACTTTTTCCTTGCATTTATTTTCAGATCTATTAAACCAAAAATACAAAAATACCTTGCTGCAATTTATTTGTTCCGCGATCTATTTATCCTATCTACAAATATACCTCACGTCCTTTGCCTATCTTGAGGCTCCGTACCCCGAAAGGGATTGACAACCCCTTTAACACGTTGGGTTGCGAGGTGTGGCTATTTGTGTGCAAGAGCTATTTACATTGTGTTGCTTGGTTCTCCTACTGGTTCGATAACCTTGATTTCATATCTGAGGGAAATACCTACCGCTGTTGTGCTGCATCATCCCTTCCTCTTTGGGGAAATACCAATATAGCTTCAAGAGACATCAAAAGGAATTTCTGGTGCCGTTGCCGGGGACGATCTTCAACATAACCAGGTTCCCAATCAAAAATCTCATCTCCTTACAATTTACATTATTCGCCTTTTGCCTCTCATTTTCCTCTCCCCCACTTCACAAAAAATTGCCGTTTTATTTGCCTCTCTTTTTCACCGATCTCTTGTCTCTAGTCCCGATGGCTAGCATCCCTACTCCTCCTTTGTTGCTAGATTTTGAACTTCTTTACTTCAAGCAAAGACAAGGAGAAAATTTGAAAGATGTCTGGTATAGGCTTATGGAATCATATCGTGTCTCCAACCTAAAGGGGGATGCTAAGGTTTTGATTCATTATTTTTGCATAGGATTAGCTTTGCATCATAGACAACTTCTTGATTTTGCCACTAAAGGAAATTTTAGTGAGCTTGATGCAAACGCTGCCTATGAAATCTTGGAAGGAATTTTGGGAATTCCTCCTCAAAAGAAGGGGTTTCCGGAGAATTTACATAAATATAATGAACCCCTCAAAAGTTGGAAAAACTTGGTGATTTACATAAACATATGGTTGAAATACACAAATATAATGAACCCCTCAAACACCTCAATGGTAGTATCAATCGCATGAATACCTTGATTACTCTTTGCAACAAGTGATTGGATATTTTGGATCTTTAGATGGTTTTTTTTGGAGAATTTAGGGAAGCGTAAAGAGCCTCCCGGGTTTGAGAAAACCCTTACAAAAGTTGCCAAAACTTCTGAAGACAAAACTTAGATCCTTGCTTTATGCCTAGCTAAGGGCATAAAACTATAGCGCTTCCTGGGAGGCAACCCAATGAATAAAATTTATTTCTGCTTTTTGCTTCCTGTTCTTGTGTGTTAGCACAATTATGCTACTGTTATGATTGTGTTTTTTGTGTTTTAATTAGTGTTTGTGCCAAGGAGGACCTTTGGGAAGACTTGGGTGACAGTATATTTGATCTTGCTGAAAAACAGAAACTTTTGCGCTCACGAGATTCGTTGTCATTTTTTTACAAAACAGTGCTTTTAAGTTGATTCTTTTTGCAGAGGATCAATAGACAAATTCCTCTCGTCCACCAATTTATTTCATAATTTTTGGAGTTTCAGAAGTATTCGAAACTTCCAGATTACTACAGCCTGTTCTATTTTGACAGATTCTGTTTTCTTTGTGTTGTGTGCTTATTTTGATGGCTCTATGGTTTTCTTTGATGAGTTTTTGCCATAGAAAAGTTGGAATACAGTCGATATAATACAAAAAAAATAAGAATTGGTTTGACACAACACTTATAGTAGTGGTTTGCTTTCTTTTACTAATAGATCTCATGAAGGTTTTGTTTGAGTTTTGTGTGATTGAAGTTTTCAAGTTTTGGTTATCTTACGATAGATGAAAGAAGGATTGAAGAGCCTAAGATTGGGGATGCCCCGGCATACCTGTTGGGGAACGTAGTAATTTCAAAAAAATTCCTACGCACACACAAGATCATGGTGATGCATAGCAACGAGAGGGGAGAGTAATGTCCACGTACCCTCGTAGACCGTAAGCGGAAGCGTTATGACAACGCGGTTGATGTAGTCGTACGTCTTCACGATCCGACCAATCCAAGTACCGAACATACGGCACCTCCGAGTTCAGCACACGTTCAGCTCGATGACGATCCCCGGACACCGATCCAGCAAAGTGTCGGGGATGAGTTCCGTCAGCACGACGGCATGGTGACGATGATGATGTTCTACCGGCGCAGGGCTTCACCTAAGCTTCGCGACGATATGATCGAGGTGGAATATGGTGGAGGGGGGCACCGCACACGGCTAAGGAACGATCACGTAGATCAACTTGTGTGTTCTAGGGTGCCCCCCTGCCCCCGTATATAAAGGAGGGAGGGGGAGGTGCGGCCGTCCCCCAAGGGGTGCGCCAGGAGGAGTCCTACTCCCACCGGGAGTAGGACTCCCCCCTCTTGCCTTGGTGGAGAAGGAAAGGGGGGAGGGGAAAGAGGAAAGGGGGGCGCCCCCCCTCCTTGTCCTATTCGGACTAGGGGGAGAGGGGTCGCGCGGCCTGCCCTGGCCGGCCCTCCTCTTCTCCCTCATGGCCCATCTAGGCCCAATAACCCCCGGGGGGGTTCCGGTAACCCAAGGTACTCCGAAAAAATCCCGGTTTCTCCCGGAACGTTTCCGATATCCAAATATAGGCTTCCAATATATCAATCTTTATGTATCAACCATTTCGAGACTCCTCGTCATGTCCTGGATCACATCCGGGACTCCGAACAACCTTCGGTACATCAAAATATATAAACTCATAATAAAACTGTCATCGTAACGTTAAGCGTGCGGACCCTAAGGGTTCGAGAACTATGTAGACATGACCTAGAACTATTCTCGGTCAATAACCAATAGCGGAACCTGGATGCTCATATTGGCTCCTACATATTCTACGAAGATCTTTATCGGTCAAACCGCATAACAGCATACGTTGTTCCCTTTGTCATCGGTATGTTACTTGCCCGAGATTCGATCGTCGGTATCTAATACCTAGTTCAATCTCGTTACCGGCAAGTCTCTTTACTCGTTACGTAATGCATCATTCCGTAAATAACTCATTAGTTACATTGCTTGCAAGGCTTATAGTGATGTGCATTACCGAGAGGGCCCAGAGATACCTCTCCAACAATCGGAGTGACAAAACCTAATCTCGAAATACGCCAACCCAACATGTACCTTTGGATACACCTGTAGTACTCCTTTATAATCACCCAGTTACGTTGTGACGTTTGGTAGCACCCAAAGTTTTCCTCCGATAAACGGGAGTTGCATAATCTCATAGTTACAGGAACATGTATAAGTCATGAAGAAAGCAATAGCAATATACTAAACGATCAAGTGCTAGGCTAACGGAATGGGTCATGGCAATCACATCATTCTCCTAATGATGTGATCCCATTAATCAAATGACAACACATGTCTATGGTTAGGAAACATAACCATCTTTGATTAATGAGCTAGTCAAGTAGAGGCATACTAGTGACTATATGTTTGTCTATGTATTCACACATGTATCATGTTTCCAGTTAATACAATTCTAGCATGAATAATAAACATTTATCATGATATGAGGAAATAAATAATAACTTTATTAGTGCCTCTAGGGCATATTTCCTTCAATACCAAGTTATTATCCAAGAATGAGCAACAAAGCTTGGGGATGCCCCAGAGTGGCATCCCCTCTTTCTTCTAACAACCATCGGTATTTTACTCGAGGCTATATTTTTATTTGTCACATGATATGTGTTTTGCTTGGAGCGTCTTGTATGATATGTGTATTTGCTTGCTTTATTTTGTGTTTTAAGTCATCAATCCTTGCTGTATACACCTATTTGAGAGATCCAAAGTTGTGCCATGACTTGTTAAAATTGCTCTCTATGCTTCACTTAAATTTCTATGAGCAATGGACTTGCTCTAGTGCTTCACTTGTATCTTTTTTAGCACGGTGTGCTTAGTATTTTTGAAGAAATGCTCTCTTGCTTCACTTAGATTTATTTGAGAGTTAGTAAAATTTTGAAGAAATTCTCTCTTAAATTATTTTGAGAGAAATAAAATATGTTATGCTCATGATCTTCACTTATATTTGTTCGAGCTTATGAAAAGCAACACATGAAAATTAGTCCCAAAGTGATAGATATCCAAGAAGAATAAAGAAAGAAAAAATATATGTCATGAAGATCATTGGACAAAATAAACTTGATTCTTAGTAACAGTTTAAAATATGATGATGTGATATGTGAGTTACGTTGATGAATAATTGTGGTCTAGTAAGAATATAGGTGTTAAGGTTTGTGATTCCCTATGCATGCACAAAAGTCAATAATCATGCAATGAAAATTATATCCTACTTGTGGTGCATTATTCGGTGTTAATTATGCTTAATGCTTGCTTATGAGATTATTCGTTTCTTGGTTGGTCGCTTCTCAATCTTTTTGCTAGCCTTCATTTCGCACTAAGTATGACCTCTACTTGTGCATCCAAAATCCTTTAAACCAGTTTTGCCACATGAGTCCACTATATCTACCTATATGCGGTATTATTTTGCCATTCTAAGCAAATTTGCATGTGCCAGCTCTAAATTTCAAAATAAAATTCTCTTTTGTGTGTTTGTTTTGCTCGCGGAACGGTAACGGGTGGGTAATATTTTCCATGCTAGATGCGTTATTCTCACGATGAGTGTTTATTCACTTGTCATTGCATGAGAGTAAGGCAAAGGTATTAGGGATCCCCAGTTTCGAAATGTATAAATGAATTTACTTTATTGTCAAATAATAAATTCCTTGGAAAGTGTTGGTATGGAGGGCACCCGTGGATACGGCTAGCCATGGAAAGTGAAAGTTATGGTGGAAAAAGGAATAAACTTTATTTTCTGTTTGGGAACCGCCTATGATATATATAGCATGGAAAGTGTTGGGATGCTCCAAGTCGTTTTCGTTGGTGGGATGGATACGCCTCCCAAAATGTTTTTATCTCTAATTTTTCGCTTTAAGCTCTCGCACCTCTACAAATCCCTACTTCCCTTCGCTAAGGGTCTTTCTTTTACTTTATACAATTTTTATTTTTTGAAATTGAGTCTCCATCCTCTCTTATAAAAGCACCAACTAGGAGGCAATATGATCGTACTTAAGTATTGGGTGTAGCTAATATTCGAGTGTGTTTCATGAATGGATCGATGTTTGAGCATGGTGGGATAGGGATAACTTGTTTTAGCATTGATATTTTGAAAGACATGGTTGCTTGTTGATATGCTTGAGTATATAAATTATTATGTCAAAACTAGACTATTGCTTTGAATCACATAAAAGTCCATATGTCCACGCTATAAAGAAAAGAATATGATATGACATGATAAACAACACTCCACATCAAAAATTCTATTTTTATCACTTACCTACTTGAGGACGAGCATGAGTTAAGCTTGGGGATGCTGATACATCTCCAATGTATCTATAATTATTGATTATTCCATGCTATTTTATTACCAATCTTGGATGTTTTATAATCAATTATAGTCATTTTATATCATTTTTTGGTACTAACCTATTGACATAGTGCCAAGTGCCAGTTGTTGTTTTCTGCATGTTTTTTACATCATAGGAAATAAATATCAGACGGAGTCCAAATGCCACGCCAATTTACGATGATTTTTATGGACCAAAGGGAAGAAGATAGGGCCATGGTTGCACCTGGGTGGAGTCCCGAGGAGGGAACAACCCCCAGGGCGCGCCAGGAGGCCCAGGCGCACCCTGGTGGGTTGTGCCCACCTCGGGTACCCCCCGGGCCGCCTCTTTGCTCTATAAATACCCCAATATTCCAGAAACCCTAGGGGAGTCGACGAAAAATTCATCCAGCCGCCGCAGAGTCCAGAACCACCCGATCCAATTTAGACACCATCACGGAGGGGTTCACCACTTCCATTGGTGCCTCTTCGATGATGCGTGAGTAGTTCTTTGTAGACCTTCGGGTCCGTAGTTAGTAGCTAGATGGCTTCCTCTCTGTGTCTCTCTTGATTATCAATACAATGGTCTCTTGGAGATCCATATGATGTAAGTCTTTTGGCGGTGTGTTTGTTGGGATCCGATCAACTTCGAGTTTATGATCAGTCATATGTTTTTATATCCATGAAAGTTATTTGAGTTTCTTTGATCTCTTATATGTGTGATCTCTTATAGCCTCGTATTTCTTCTCAGATATTTGGGTTTTGTTTGGCAAACTTGATCTATTTATTTTGCAATGGGAAGAGGTGCCCGGTAGTGGGTTCGATCTTTATGGTGCTTTATCCCAGTGACAGAAAGGGAACCGACGCATATGTATTGTTGCTACTGAGGATAAAAAGATGGGATCCATATCTGCCGTAATAGATAAATGGATCTTGTCTACATCATGTCATCGTTCTTATTGCATTACTCCATTTTTCCATGAACTTAATACACTAGATGCATGTTGGATAGCGGTCGATGTGTGGAGTAATAGTAGTAGATGCAGGCAGGAGTCGGTCTACTAATCTTGGACGTGATGCCTATGTAATGATCATTGCTTGGATATCGTCCTAATTATTTGAAGTTCTATCAATTGCCCAACAGTAATTTGTTCACCCACCGTTTGCTATCTTTTTCGAGAAAAGCCACTAGTGAAACCTATGAACCCCGGGTTTTCTTTCTCATATATTTGCCTTGCGATCTACTTTTTCCTTGCGTTTATTTTTAGATCTATTAAACCAAAAAATACAAAAATACCTTGCTGCAATTTATTTGTTCCGCATCTATTTATCCTATCCACAAATTTACCTCATGTCCATTGCCTATCTCGAGGCACCGTACCCCGAAAGGGATTGACAACCCCTTTAACACGTCGGGTTGCGAGGCATTGTTATTTGTGTGCAGGGGTTGTTCACCTTATGTTGCTTGGTTCTCCTACTGGTTCGATAACCTTGGTTTCATATATGAGGGAAATACCTACCGCTGTTGTGCTGCATCATCCCTTCCTCTTTGGGGAAATACCGACGTAGCTTCAAGTGACATAAGGGAACATGACTCAACTCTCAATAAGCTGCATGTGTGCCACGTGTCATTCAGATGTGAACCGCCAGGGGCACCTATGTAATTGCGTTGCGCCGCCTTCCTCCTTATAAATACATCCACCCCGTGCGGTCATTATCTCTTCTCCCACCTCACCATCTCGCCCCAACGCTAGCTTCCGTCGCCGCCGGAGTAGAAGCGCTTAGCTGCCGCAACTTCTCCATCGTCGTCTTCACGCCGGCCACGGATATGGTCTTCTCCGCCGCCGCCAAGTTAGGGTGTGGGAGATTGAACTGCTCGGCATCCACTTCGTCTCGCCTAATAGTTATTCATGCGGTAATTAAAACTCACTTTTTACCACCTGTTTGATCTGTTGAATCTGTCAACTTCTTCCAAAAGTAGTTTTTACACTTCTAGATCTACTTCTTTTTGTTTCTCCATCTCATAACTTGCAAGTATATTCACTTATGCCTTAAACTAGTTAGATTCCTCACTTGTACTATTCATGGATTCGTACAAATCTAGAACCAACTCACTTCAAATAAGTGAATGTCTTTGCGCTATGAGTTCAATGTCTTCAAACTGATTTATCTTCAAAAATCTTCTGAGAATGCCTATGACTTCTTCCCCTTCCCCCGCATCTCTGACGTTGTCACATGTACATGTCGATGGGGTAATCCCTTGGTTCTCATAGTCTGGATTCATTTGCAGAGTTCTTACAGCGACATATTGACTCACCTGAAGCCAATTCTTGCCTGACAAGTAGATTGAAGCCAAACTCGGTTGTGAAGCCTTTCATGTTGACACCAATGGCTTCTAACAAATCTTCAAAGAAGGGTGGTAGGCAGCGCCGTGGCAACACTGCTCTGGATCTATGATACGTCTCCAACGTATCTATAATTTTTGATTGTTCCATGCTATTATATTATCAATCTTGGATGTTTTATATGCATTTATATGCTATTTTATATGATTTTTGGGACTAACCTATTAACCTAGAGCCCAGTGCCAGTTTCTGTTTTTTCCTTGTTTTTGAGTTTTCCAGAAAGGAATACTAAACAGAGTCCAATTGACGTGCCAATTTTTGATGATTTTTTATGGACCAAAAGAAGCCCCGAGAGTAAAAGAGTTGGGCCAGAAGAGTCTCGGCCTGCCCACGAGGGTGGGGGGCGCGCCCTACCCCCCGGGCTCCCCCCCTATCTCGTGGACGGCTCAGAGACCCTCCTGACGTGAGACCCATGCCAAAAATTCCTATAAATATAGAAACCTCCAGAAAATAACCTAGATCGGGAGTTCCGCCGCCGCAAGCCTCTCTAGCCACCAAAAACCAACCGGGACCCCGTTCCGGCACCCTGTCGGAGGGGGGATCCCTCACCGGTGGCCATCTTCATCATCCCGGCGCTCTCCATGATGAGGAGGGAGTAGTTCACCCTCGGGGCTGAGGGTATGTACCAGTAGCTATGTGTTTGATCTCTCTCTCTCTCTCTCTCTCTCGTGTTCTTGATTTGGGACGATCTTGATGTATCGCGAGCTTTGCTATTATAGTTGGATCTTATGATGTTTCTCCCCCTCTACTCTCTTGTAATGAATTGAGTTTTCCCTTTGAAGTTATCTTATCGGATTGAGTCTTTAAGGATTTGAGAACATTTGATGTATGTCTTGCGTGGGATACCTGTGGTGACAATGGGGTATTCTATTGATTCACTTGATGTATGTTTTGGTGATCAACTTGTGGGTTCCGTGACCTTGGGAATCTATGCATAGGGGTTGGCACACGTTTTCATCTTGACTCTCTGGTAGAAACTTTGGGGCACTCTTTGAAGTTCTTTGTGTTGGTTGAATAGATGAATCTGAGATTGTGTGATGCATATCCTATAATCATACCCACGGATACTTGAGGTGACATTGGAGTATCTAGGTGACATTAGGGTTTTGGTTGATTTGTGTCTTAAGGTGTTATTCTAGTACAAACTCTATGATAGATCGAACGGTAAGAATAGCTTTGTGTTATTTTACTACGGACTCTTGAATAGATCGATCAGAAAGGATAACTTTGAGGTGGTTTCGTACCCTACAATAATCTCTTCGTTTGTTCTCTGCTATTACTGACTTTCAAGTGACTCTTTGTTGCATGTTGAAGGATAGTTATATGATCCAGTTATGTTATTATTGTTGAGAGAACTTGCACTAGTGAAAGTATGAACCTTAGGCCTTGTTTCCTAGCATTGCAATACCGTTTGTGCTCACTTTTATCATTAGTTACCTTGCTGTTTTTATAATTTCAGATTACAAAAACCTATATCTACCATCCATATTGCACTTGTATCACCATATCTTCGCCGAACTAGTGCACCTATACAATTTACCATTGTATTGGGTGTGTTGGGGACACAAGAGACTCTTTGTTATTTGGTTGCAGGGTTGTTTGAGAGAGGCCATCTTCATCCTACGCGTCCCACGGATTGATAAACCTTAGGTCATCCACTTGAGGGAAATTTGCTACTATCCTACAAACCTCTGCACTTGGAGGCCCAACAACGTCTACAAGAAGAAGGTCGCGTAGTAGAAATCAATCTACCCCTAGATCTCTACGAGCTTACAAGTCTAATCCAGAAGAATCTTATGGTCAGTGCAAGTCTAGAATCCAATGGATTCGAAGATATTGGGCAGAGCAGTGGTTCAAGTATCGCTTCGTGACTCATGAACATGCTAAAAAGAATACCATAAAGTGGCCATGGGGTGACATTCTCTATAAGAAGCTGCAACCTACAACTAAGGTTGAAGACATTGCACAGGAGTTCTATCCTTGCATGGTCCGAGGATCCCATCCTGAAGATGCCGACCCATCCAGTCTTAGATGGTGTTGTGAAGATGATCTGTTCAAGAGAAATTTTGTGTTTGCAAAGGAGTCAGCAACCAAGAATAAGAAAGCCTTTGGACTCAAATTCAACCCAGGGCCAGCTTCTCCAAGGTATGATGGCACTCATGAAGCCAATGAGAATAGGATTAGCCCCTTCAATAGCTTCCATGGGCTCCTATCCCAATTGCTGCACAAAGGGCCATAGTGGAACAATGTGCTCAAGAAGCTGACTCTGAAGATGCTCCTGAGTCCCCGAAGCCAAAGAAGAAATCTAAGGCTTCAAAACTTCATGCTGCACCAAAAGCTTCAAGAGTGAATCCTTTGAAAACTACACCTCCTAAAACCAGTGTGCAGTCTGAAGATCAATCACGCATCTCAAACGTATCTATAATTTGTTATTGTTCCATGCTATTATATTATCCATCTAGGATGTTTTATCTGCATTTATATGCAATTTCATATGATTTTTGCGACTAACCTATTAACCTAGAGCCCAGTGCCAGTTTATGTTTTTCCTTGTTTTTGAGTTTTACAAAAAAGGAATACCAAATGGAGTCCAATTGACATGCCAATTTTTGTGGATTTTTTATGGACCAGAAGAATCCCCCGAAGTAAAAGAGTTGAACCAGAAGAGTCCCGAGCCATCAACAAGGGTGGAGCGCGCGCCCTACCCCCCTAGGCGCTCCCTCTGCCTCGTGGATGACTCGGAGACCACCCCCCCCCGACTTGAAACCGACGCCAAAAATTCCTATAAATACATAAACCCCCGAAAGAAACCCAGATCAGGAGTTCCGCCGCCACAAGCCTCTATAGCCACCAAAAACCAATCGGGGCCCTGTTCCGGCACCATGCCGGAGGGGGGATCCATCACCGGTGGCTATCTTCATCATCCCGGCGCTCTCCATGACGAGGAGGGAGTAGTTCACCCTCGGGGCTGAGGGTATGGACCAGTCGCTATGTGTTTGATCTCTCTCTCTCTCTCTCGTGTTCTTGGTATGGCACGATCTTGATGTACCGCGAGCTTTGCTATTATAGTTGGATCTTATGATGTTTCTCCCCCTCTACCTTCTTGTAATGGATTGAGTTTTCCCTTTGAAGTTATCTTAGTAGATTGAGTCTTTAAGGATTTGAGAACACTTGATGTATGTCTTGTGTGGGATACCCGTGGTGACAATGGGGTATTCTATTGATCCACTTGATGTATGTTTTGGTGATCAACTTGCGGGTTTCGTGACCTTGGGAATCTATGCATAGGGGTTGGCACACATTTTCTCCTTGACTCTCCGGTAGAAACTTTGGGGCACTCTTTGAAGTTCTTTGTGTTGGTTTGAATAGATGAATCTGAGATTGTGTGATGCATATCGTATAATCATACCCGCGGATACTTGAGGTGACATTGGAGTATCTAGGTGATATTAGGCTTTTGGTTGATGTGTGTCTTAAGGTGTTATTTTATTACGAACTCTAGGGTTGTTTGTGACACTTATAGGAATAGCCCAATAGATTGATCGGAAAGAATAACTTTGAGGTGGTTTCGTACCCTACAATAATCTCTTCGTTTATTCTACGCTGTTAGTGACTTTGGAGTGACTCTTTGTTGCACGTTGAGGGATTGTTATATGATCCAATTATGTTATTATTGTTGAGAGAACTTGCACTAGTGAAAGTATGAACCCTAGGCCTTGTTTCGAAGCATTGCAATACCGTTTATGCTCACTTTTATCATTAGTTACATTGCTGTTTTTATATTTTCAGATTACAAAAACCTATATCTACCATCCATATTGCACTTGTATCACCATCTCTTCGCCGAACTAGTGCACCTATACAATTTACCATTGTATTGGGTGTGTTGGGGATACAATAGACTCTTTGTTATTTGGATGCAGGGTTGTTTGAGAGAGACCATCTTCATCCTACGCCTCCCACGGATTGATAAACCTTAGGTCATCCACTTGAGGGAAATTTGCTACTGTCCTACAAACCTCTGCACTTGGAGGCCCAACAACATCTACAAGAAGAAGGTTGCGTAGTAGACACCAATGATCTGTTCAAGAGAAATTTTGTGTTTGCAAAGGAGTCTGCAACCAAGAATAAGAAGGCCTTTGGACTCAAGTTCAACCCAGGGCCAGCTTCTCCAAGGTATGAGGGCACTCGTGAAGCCAATGAGAATAGGATTGGTCCCTTCAATAGCTTTGATGGGCTCCTATCTCATATTGTTGCACAATAGGGACACAGTGGAACAATCTGCTGAAGAAGCTGACTCTGAGGATGCTCCTGAGTCCCCGAAGCCAAAGAAGAAATCTAAGGCTTCAAAACCTCATGTAGCACCAAAAGCTTCAAGAGTGAAGCCTGTGAAAACTGCACCTCCTGAACCAGTGTGCAGTCTGAAGATCAATCACGCGTCTCCAAGAGGACCAAGAAGCGCATGAAGATCTCTAGGCATGATTTGACGCCAGCTAGCATTCTGCGAAATGAAGAGAATGTTATTGATCTATACAGTGATGAAGACCTTGCTGATGACGCTCTAGAGATGCTGATCAAGAGCGAGCAAGAAGCTAAGATCTTCAAAGGTCTGTGTCTCTTTGATGCAGATATTTTGAATAACTTCATTGATGAATGGTTTGAAGATCCTTCTCTTACCATTGACGATCTGTAGGTGCCCATTGACATCAGCATCACATTTCAAGGCAACATTGCAAAGGAGCTTGCTATAGCTTAGAAAATTGTTGAGTTAAAAACAATATTGACTATGAGAAGGCCCAATTCAAGAAGCACATGGCAAGTCTCAGTGTTACTGATGTGCAAAAGTTCAAGAAAATGATGATTGACCTCAAGGCTCAATTCAAGAAGACGCGTGAGGAAGCTAAAGACTCTTGTGAGCGCATGAAGTATTATGCTGAAAAATGCGTTCATGTTCACAATGAGGCCATGAAGCGCAAGGCTCTTGGGCGTCCAGGCATTGACCCCAAGCTTGCAGCCAAGAAGAAGAAGAAGAATATTGCTGAAGCTGGACTCGAAGCACCAAGGCAGGAAAGGCCAAGCATTGTCTTCCCTGCCAGTGTGACTAGCTCGAAGCCAAAGGTCCCTTCAGCAGCTTCTAAACAAAAGAAGACAAAGCTAGCTAAGGCTGAAGCCAAGAAGAGGAAGCACCAAGACACCTCTGACGCTGCTCCCTCCAAGAAGAAGCTAAAGACCAAGTGTTCAAAGTCTTCATGCAAAGAGCGTGCTTCTGCCCAAGAACCTTTGAATGTTGAACCCATCTCTGTTGAACTCCCAGCCTTTGCAAATTGCGAGCGTCGTCTCGTTGTTCATGAGCCTGCTCCCACAGAGGCTCAAGTGTCTGAAGAGATTCCAGCTCGCGACTCAACTGCAGCTAAAGACATTGATCATGAGGACCATGTTGAAGATGATGAAGTCCTTCCTCAACTCGAGTCCAATCCGGTGTCATCGCCTACTCCTACGAGCAGTGAATTGATCTGTATTGGCCGTCCCATGACACCACGTCCCATGACGCCAATCACTCAAGATGTGTCATGGGAAGAGCACCACCCCGACTCCCCTCAACATGAAGTTATTCCGCGCACTCCAACAACTCAAGTCACCACTCTGGTGCTTGAGACAACTCAAGAAACTCCCGAAGACATGGATTATACCATCCCTTCACCTCATACACTGCCCTATTTCCGTAGGCTTCGCAAAGGCCCTAGGCCCTAGATCTCCACCATGTCCAACATTCCAGAAGAGGATGTGCAACAACAAAGCTCAATAGCACGTCAAGTTTTACCTGATGCCATCCCTTCTGCGTCTGCTCAAGATAAGCCAAAGTGGCTGAAGACATTTTGGCTGCATCAATCGATGAAGTTCAAGAAGAAAATCATGAAGCTATCCCCCCTACAAGTGATCCATTTGTCCAAGAGGATGTGATTGCCCGACCCCGTACTCATGAAGCTACAATAGTTGAAGCTCAGGTGGCTGACACCTCCTCCAGTGCCTCATACTATGGAACGGGCTTATAATCATTGTGAGCTTGTTACTGTGACGTGGCAAATTATGATTACACCCACTGCTCCAAGTCCTCAATATGACTATCATGTGGAGCAAAGGCCTCACACGCAGAAGCCGAAGCCCAGGCTGCCAAGGCTTCCCAGCGCAGTAACAACTCGCGGATCATTCAGTGTGCTAAGCTTCATAGAGCACGACACATTCTTCGAGAGCACCAAGAACCCCTACAAGAAGCCAAAGATCACCTCAGATAGGTTCTGGAGCCATCAGCAACGTAGCTACTACTCCTGCATACTATACAACCAAGACATGATCTTTCCTCATCAGCATCTTGACTGCGAAGCCATTGCTGGGCTGCCATGCCTTGAAGAGGCTCTTGACTGCTTTCGTAGAGTGGGACTTCTTCCATTTTTCAATGACAAATAACACTGAAATGAAGAGCTTCTACTGTAGTTCTATGCTACATTACACATCCGAGGCTACAACAGGGATCCGAAGACTTGGGTCCTTGAGTGGATGACAGGCGACGTGCATCATGAAGCCAAAGCTCAGGACATCAATGAGCTCACCTCCCTGCCCACTCCTGGTGATCTATATGAGCCAGGTTGTCCTCCATATGAACGAGAACTGCAGAGTATCTCCCAGAAGTCTGAGCCAAACATGAGTGAAATGCTCAGTATGATGAAGCCATTTCCCATTGATGCCGAATACCCCAAGGATTTCTTTGTCCAAAACCTCGAGTACTTGCCCTGCACTATATATCACATCATCAGGCATACTCTGTGTCCTATCAAGGAACATTATTCTAGTGCAAGGATTGAAGGCACCATGAAGACATTGGTCTTCTACATTCTTAATGGCATCAGATTCAACACACAAGACTTCTTCATTCGCCAGTTGGGCGCATCTGGAAATGATCTCTTTGGCCTCAAATTCTATGCTCCATGGGTCATGTGGCTCATTAAGCTTCACTCCTCTATCAACTATCAAGCTTCAGCACGCAATCATGTGGTGTTTTTGCCTGATGTTGACATCTCATATGAAGCCATCTACCCCGAGTCTGCCAACAAGCCCCTCCATCTTCACAATGTTGAATTTCAAAGCTTCACTCAGCTAATTGAAGGTATTCATGTGCCAAACCCTCCTGCTCCTGATGGTCTTCTGGCTGGTCAGCTACGCCTGCCACATCGTGCAAACATAGATGCAACTGCCAGCACAATAGCTCAAAGGCCTAAGAAGCATCCTCATGTTCTCAATGACCGAGAGCTTCTTGTATCACTTCATCAGAAATAAGATAGGCATCACGATTGTCTCAAGCGACAGATGCAGAGTCTCATTGTTGATATCAATCGCATTCGCAATCTGGCTACCAAGAATTCATTCGTCGTGCATGAAGCTTGTCAGCGGTCCTGGAGGAGCCTCACGCTGCTCTGTTCTGAATATGATCTTCACAAACATGGCTTCACAGAGCATTTCAAGTTTGACTCTAGGCCACCACAATCAGCAAGTTGGCGTCCAACTCCTTCCATTGAAAATTCAGAGTCATGGATGAAGAGGACGACACCACTTCACCAGCAATGGCTTCACTACATCAGGATTCTACACCAGGCCCCTCTGCACCGCCCAACTCCAGCATCACCCCTGCTGCACCAACATCTTCTCCGCCTGGGAACAAGTAGATGCTATATGTCTTCAAACTTTTTTGGTCCTTACTGGCAAAAGGGGGAGAAGCATATGAGTTGATAGTCTTCAAGTGGGTCCATATGGGTCGTTTGCTTCTTTTTGCCAAGTCTTACAGCTCTCGTTCCTGAAACTTTTGTTTTTTGAGTTGTAACGCTTAAACTTGATGGTCATCTGTTACTTTCTGCTGCTACCTTGTGATGCGATGATAAATTCCGCATGAAGTCATTCTGCAAAGGTCCATTTCTCATTATGCATATCATTATCTTCATTACTTTCTTATATGCATGATGAATTGTCTTCATGGTTGAAGAAGATCTCCACAAAGCAAAACCTGACATGTGCATTTGCATTCAAAGGCAAACTACTTATACGCACATCTTCAGGGGGGGCCTCTTTTAACCTATGAATACAATACATATGTACTTAAACTTTCACATATTTTTATCCCCGTTGAATACTTCAACCAGTTTGTCATCAATCACCAAAAGGGGGGAAGATTGTAAGTGCATCTAGTGCCACCCCTAGTTGGTTATAGAGTATTGACGACAAACGTGGTTGAGGGACTAAAGTGTTTGTGAGAATTGCAGGATAACACAGGTAGTAGTCCCTCATTGATTCGGTTTACCTACCAGAGATGACCCCTAAAAATGTATGAAGGCATTGAAGATAATGGTGGTTCGTGAAGACATTCACGTTGAAGATAATGACGATGAAGACATTCATTTGAAGAGTATGGAGTGCGAAGACATAGTTTCTTTCGTAGTTTCCTTTTCTTCTTTCTTGAGTCATAAGAACCACCGTACTGTTAAGTGGGCTCCATGTAAACAAAGTCAGATGGCTGAAGAGATGCTCAACCAAAATCCTATGTCTTCGAGCAAAGACAATGAGAGCAAATCTTATCTAGAGCTGGATGAGTCAGCTTTGCTTGTAGCCCAAGCCAAGCTGTCGTGTGTGTTTGAAATCCGACTATTGGACACGCATCGGTTCCTTAGTGACCCAGGGTCATTTTCGGACATATCAGGTCGGGTTGCCTCCTGGCTATAAATAGCCCACCCCCTACACCATAAATTGGTGGTTTCTTAGAGTTAGTGCACGACTTTTGTCATTTGAGAGCAACCCACCTCCGAAGCCTTTAAGAGAGAGATGCTTGCGAGGACAAAGCCCAAAATACCCAGAGCCAAAGAGTTTTAGGCATCACTAAAGTCTTTCTATCCGCGTGACCTGAAGACTTGTTACACTTGAGGACTGTGCATCCTCCAACCGGTTAGGCTTCACGTTCTGAGGATCCAAGAGTCATTGTGGATTGCCCGTGAATGGAGTCTGTGAAGGTTTGAAAGTCTACCTTGAAGACTTACCTGAGTGATAGGGTGAGGACTAAGTGTCCTTGGCTCTAGGGGAATAAGGTGAAGACACACTCTTCTGAGTTCCATCTCAGCCACCCTAACAGAACATACAGTTGTCACACCAACTGGAACTGGTATACCAAATCCCTGTCTTCACCAAGCAGCTGGTTCTATCCCCTACCCTTCTTATTTTTCAGTTTGTCTTCGTGAAGTCATTGCTTGCTTCCCTGATCTAGTTGACTTCACTGGGTGAAGACTTGTATCTGTTTGGCTTTGTACTGTCTTCCATTCTGATCTTGTCTACCTAGTTATTGTTAGTCTTCATGCTTTCACTATGTTGCTTGCTTGACTATTGCCTGCCTAGTGTAGTTTATCTTCTGCTGCATATCATATAGGTTCAATATTATTGTTTGTCTTCAAAGACTTCGTGTTTTGAAGACTTTCATAAAAATCGCCTATTCACCCCCCCTCTAGTCGATAACTAGCACTTTCAATGCTCTTAGGTGTGTGGGGGTGGTGCAGATTCCCCAGGAAAAAACTGACCATCGCGGGGTTAGCGGGATGGCCAATGGCTAACACAGCGGTGGGTGTAGGTGGCGTGGGAGCTCCACCGACTATGGGCGGCGATGGTGGAAGATTGTCCGGCTGGTGGTATGTGGAGCGGTTGAAAGAAGAAGAACGTGGGGTAGAGGAGGTTGAAGAAGGAATCCTAATAGCTAGTCTCCACAGATGTTCTGCTCCCAAGATGTTTTGCTTCCACAAGTCTCCACAGCTCAAAATTTCTTCGGATGACGTTGATGATTTGCTCCCTGGACGCTGGCTTGTTTCTGAAGGTTGCTTTGTTGCGTGCTTGCCATATCTCCCAAGTTATTAGCATGATCAGCGATTTGATCCCTCGTCGTGCCTCTTTTGTCGTTGCTTGGACGATCAACTTCACCACCTCTATAGTTGATCGACTGGAAGCATAACGCGTTGGCCTTAGAGCAGAGCAGCTGAAAGTGCTAGTTATCGACTAGATGGGGGGTGAATAGGCGATTTTTATCAAAGTCTTCAAAACGTGGAAGTTTCGAAGACAATCAATAGAAATGACCTAATTGATATGCAGCGGAAGATAAACTACAACAAGCAAGCCATAGTCAAGTATGCAATAATGTGAAAGTACAAAGCCTAATAGCAGGTTGGTAGTAAGGATCAGGATGGAAGATAGTATGAAGCCAATCAACAATAGCAGTCAAGCAATGAAGTCAAACAAATATGACAAACAGGCAATGACTTCATGAAGACAAACTTAAGGTGAAGGAAGTTAGAGCATAGAACCAGTCACTTGTTGAAGACACATGATTTGTTGGACCAGTTTCAGTTGATGTGACAATTGTACATCTGGTTAGGGAGGCTGAGATTCAACTCAGAAGACCGTGTCTTCACCTTATTCCCCTTGAGCTAAGGACACACAGTCCTCGCCCAATCACTCTGGTAAGTCTTCAAGGTAGACTTCCGAACCTTCACAGACTTTGTTCACCGGCGATCCACAATGACTCTTGGATGCTCAGAACGTGACGCCTAACCGACTGGAGGATACACAGTCCTCAAGTGTAATAAGTCTTCAGGTCACACAGACAGAAAGACTTCAGTGATGCCTAACACTCTTTGGCTCTGGGTGTTTGGGCTTTGTCCTCGCAAGGATTTTTCTCTCTCAAAGGCTTCGAGGTGGGTTGCTCTCAAACGACAAAAGTCGTAAACTAAATATGAGCAGCCACCAATTTATGGTGTAGGGGTGGGATATTTATAGCCACAAAGCAACCCGACCTGATATGTCCGAAATGATCCTGGGTCATTAAGGAACTGACACATGTTCCAACGGTCAGATTTCAAACACACACGACAACTTTACTTGGGCTACAAGCAAAGCTGACTCATCCAGCTCTGGATAAGATTTGCTCTCATTGTCTTCGCTCGAAGACATAGGATTTGGGTTGAGCATCACTTCAGTCAATCTGACTTTGTTCACTTGGACCCCACTTAACAGTACGGTGGTTCCTCTGACTCAACAAAGAAGAAAAGGAAACAACGAAACAACATAGTCTTCGCGCTCCATAGTCTTCACTCATTGTCTTCTCATGTCATAGTCTTCAATGTGAATATCTTCACATACCACCATTGTCGTCAATGTCTTCATACATTTTTAGGGGTCATCTCCGGTAGGTAAACCGAATCAATGAGGGACACTACCTGCGTTATCCTGCAATTCTCATAAACGCATTAGTCCCTCGACCAACTTTGTCGTCAATACTCCAAAACCAACTAGGGGTGGCACTAGATGCACTTACAATCTCCCCCTTTTTGGTGATTGATGATAAACTGGTTGAAGTTTTCAACGGGAATGAAGTATGTGAAATTGTAAAGGATAGGGTATTGTCTTCATAAGTGGCAAGGGCTCCCCCTGAAGATGTGCATATAAGTAATTTGCTTTTGGAATGCAACTGCACATGGCAGGTTGTACTTGTGGAGACCCTCTTCAACTTATGAAGATAATTCATCATGCATGAAATGATATAACTAGAAGAATGACTTGCATAATGGAAAATGGATGTCTGCAGAATGATCTAAGTGCGGAATGATCTAAGTGCGGAAGTTATCATCGCACATGAAAGAGCAAATAAGTAGCAGACGACCATCGAGTTTAAGTGTTACAACTCAACGAACGAAATGTATCAAAGCAAGAGTTGTAACCATTAGGCAAAATATAAAGCAGCCGCCCATATGAACCCGCTTGAAGACTATCAAACTCATATGCTTCTCCCCCTTTTGTCAGTAATGACCAAAAAGGTTTGAAGACATAGAGCATCTACTCGTCCTCATGAGGAGTAGGTGAAGCAGCAGGGTTGTCATTGTTGGTTGGCGGTCCAGACGAACTTGGTGCAGTGTCGATGCGTGCAGAAGTAGGGGGTGGTGAAGTAGCATCGTCTTCATCATCGATCACGTTGGCATTCACAGTCGCCGCGGAGGAAGAATAGTCAGAGTCTTCAAGAGATGGAGTTCGACGTAGGACAGCATTCCGTGGAGGAGTGGAGTCAAACTTGAATCTTTTAGTGAAGCCATCGTCTTGAAGATCCGCTTCAGCACTGAGCAATGTCAAACTCTTCCATGATCGCCGACAGGTTTCGTGAGTGACAAATGCATTCTTGGTGGCAAGATTTCGAATGCGATTTACGTCCACCAAGAGGCATTGCATCTGTCTCTTGAGCCAAAAGTGATGCTTGTATTGTTTCTGATGCAGTGCCACAAGAAGTTCTCGGTCATTTAGGACCCGAGAGCGCTTCTTTGGCCTTCGAGCAATTGTGCTCTCAGTAGCTTCAGTTGGTGCACGATGAGGCAGACGAGTGTTTCCAGCCATTGGATAGACACGAGTTACAGCTTGGACTCCTTCCATAGGCTGAGTGAAGCTTTGGTGGTCAGCATTTTGAAGACAAAGAGGCTTCTTGGCAGGCTCGGGGTATATGGCTTCAACTGACATATCAACCTCTAGTAGAAAGATCACATGCATGATTGCGAGCAGAGGGCTGATAGTTGATAGCAGAGTGTAGCTTGATGAGGCGCATGACCCATGGAGCATAGAATTTCAGACCAAAAAGATCAGATCCAGATGCGGCCAGTTGCCGGAGGAAGAAATCATGTGTGTTGAAGCTGATGCCATTGAGGATGTAAAAGACCAATGTCTTCATGGCTCCTTCAAGTTTTGTAGCTGATGAATGCCCTTTTATTGGCCATAGAGTCCGCGTGATGATGTGATATATTGTGCACGGCAGATACTCAAGTTCATCAACAAAGAATTCCTTTGGGTATTCAGCATCATGTGGCAATGGCTTCATCATGCTCAACATCTGGCTCATGTTGGATTCTGGCTTATGGAAGATGCTCTCCAGTGTATTGCAGTGTTTTTGGCAACCAGGTTCATACAGCTCTCCGGGAGTGGATAACCCTGTAAGCTCAATGATGTCAAGAGCTTTGGCTTCATGATGAACATTTCCTGTCATCCACTCGAGAACCCATGTTTTTGTATCCCTGTTGTAGCCGCGAATGTGGAGGGTAGCATAAAATTGAAGCAGAAGTTCCTCATTCCAATGTTCTTTGTCTGTCACAAAGCTGAGCAGACCAGCATCACGAAAGCAGTCAAGTGCTTCTTCTAAGCATGGCAGTTCGGCAATGGCTTCAGTGTCGAGGCGCATATGAGGGAAATGCGCCCTTGATCATACAGAACGCAGGAGTAATAGCTTCGTTGCTGATGACTCCAGAAACGATCAGATGATATTCTTGGCCTTGAGTAGGGGTTCTTTGAGCTGTCAAAGAAGGTGTTGTGGCTTTTGAAGCCATTTGCATTGAAGGACCCTGCAGATGTGGCAGTACCTGGAAACCTTGGCCGTCTTGGCTTTGGTTTCTAGACCTGAGGCCTATGCTCAATGTGATAATCAAACTAAGGACCAGAAACATGAGGCGGAGGGACCAGAACGGGCCATCTTACTGTGACTAACTCGCCATGGTTGTATGCTTGCTCAATTGTATAGGGCCTTGGTGGCAGAACAGGAGCAGTGGCAACAACAGTGGCTTCAGGCTGCACAACAAAAGCTTCAGGAGTAGTTGTAGCATTGACTTCTGGCATGTTGCTTGGTGCAGGCTCCACATTAGCTTCAGCCATGACTACGTTATTGGCTTCATTCGTGTTGATGGTGGCAGCCTCAACGTTTTCAACCTCCACTTGTTGAGCTGGAGGGTCTGGCACATACATGTTCACTTCAGGAATAGCTTCTTCAATGATGGGGGAGTAGGGACACGTTCTTCTTGATGTTCGTCATCGGCTGATGCAACCGGCTTGTCTTCAGCAGCTTGGGCTTCAGACACGGAGACATTTACAGTTGGAGTGGCTTCTGAAAACACTTGACGTGCAACAGGTTGGTGGTGCACTTCTCCTTCTGGAACGCTCGGAAGAGGGACTTGAGGCCTTGGTCCTTTGCGAAGCCTTTGCAATACAGGCGACGCCTTTGGAGATGGAGTTGGCTGGGCCTCATCCTCTCCAACTTGCACAGATGGTGTGACTTGTTGTTGTTGGGGAGTACTGGGGGAGTCTTGTTGTTGCGGGCGATCAGCCCATGATGCATCCTGAGCAATTGGCGTCAGAGGACGACCAATGCTGATGATTTCGCTGTTCGTGAGAACAGGCGATGATACCATGTTATGTTCAATCTGAGGAAGAACTTCATCATCTTCAACATTGTCATGGTGACCAATGTCTTCAGCAGCGATGGGATCAACTACTGGAATCTCTTCAGCTTCATAAGCCTATGTGGAAGCAGGCTCATGAACAATCATTCGTCGTTCTTGGTGTCCAGATGCAGGGCGAACCACTAAGATAGGTTCAACAACTAAGGGCTCTGTGGGAGCAGCCCGATTCTTCTTGATCTTGCGCTTCTTCTTGGAGGGAGCAGCATCAGAGGCTTCTAAGGTTTTCCTTTTTCTGGCTTCAGCCTCTGCAGCCCTCGTCTTCTTCTGTTCTGAAGCGGTTGACATGGCCTTTGGCTTCGAGCCAGTCATGCTGCTTGGGAAGACTATGTGAGGTTCATCCTGCCTCGAAGGTGCAGGTTGGACAATTGATAGCTTCTTCTTCTTTGCAGCCATCCTGCGGTCGATGCCAGGACGACCAAGAGCCTTGCGCTTCTCAGCCTCATTGTAGGCTAGCACACACTTGTCAGCCAGATTCTTCATGCGCTCTCGAGAGCCTCGAGCTTCTTCACGCTTCTTGTGAAAGGCTTCTTTGAGCTCGTGTAGTATGATCTTGAAGTTTTTGACATCTTGCACGTTGAGCGTGGCCACATGCTTCTTGAACTGAGCCTTTTCATAGTCAATCTTGTGCTTCAGTTCGACGATGCGCTGAGCAATAGCTAGCTCAGAAGCAATAGCGCCATTGAAGGAGACGTTGAGGCCAATGGGAAGTTGCAAATCATCAAAGCTGAGATTTGGTGTGTTAAACCACTCATCAATGAAGTTATGGATGATTGCCACATCAAAGAGAGGCAAATTATTGAAGATCTCTGCTTCTTCCTTGCTCTTGATCAGTTGCTCAAGAGCATCATCTGCAAGATCGTCATCGCTGGACAGATCAATGTGCTCTTCACGCAGAATGGCAGCAGGAGTCAATGTCTGATCAGTACTCTTGATGATTTTCTTTTTCTTCTCCGTCTTCTTGGAGATGCGGGAAAGATCTTCAGACTGCACACTGTCTTCAGGAGGTGCAGTGGCCAGTGGCTTCACACGTGAAGCTTTTGGAGGTGCAGCTGATTGTGAAGCCTTAATCTTCTTTGGCTTCTGCGGCCTTGGAGGAGCTGGGGCTTCATCAGTATCAGCATCATTATCAGAATGATCCACTTTGTCACTTGTACCAAGATGTATGAGATGAGGCCATCAAGGTTTGAAAAGGGGCCGATTTCATTGGGTTCCGCATCACGTGAGCCGTCATCACGGGGAGCAGAGGGACCAGGATTGAAATCCAATCCCCATGAATTCTTGTTCTCCTTTGCTGATGCCTTTGCGTGTTGGAAGTTGCACTTGAAGAGATTATTGTCATGACACCAGAGCAATGATGTTGGGTCGGCATTTTCAGGCTGAGGTCCACGGACCATACAAGGATAGAATTCTTGTGCAATAGCTTCAGCTCTGTTCTTGGGGGGGAAGGCCTCGATAGAGAATATCACCCCCAAGGACTCTTGATAGCATTCTTCTCAGCGTACTCCTGGGTCACGAACTTGTACTTGAACCATTGTTCAGCCCAATATCGTCGAATCCATTGGATTCGGGTCTTGCGCTGATTATAATCCTCTTCAGGATCTATCTTGTAGATTTCTGCGAGGTCATCAGGAAAATCTTTTGATGTTCCCCCTCTACGTTGTCTGCCACCCTTCCTCACTGACTTCTCTGCAGCCATGAACTTTAAACTAAATGGCTTCAATATGTTCAAAGGCTTCAAGGGCTTTCGCTTGCTGGTCAAACAGGAACTAGCTTCAGGAGAGTTAATGTGTTGTTGTAGGAATTCTGCAAACGAATGCAGACTATGAGAACCAAGGGATTCTCCCACGGACATGTACCTGTGACAGCATTAGAGATGCGAGGGAAGGGGAAGAGGTCATATGCATTCTCAGAAGATTTTGAAGATAAATCAGTTTGAAGACATTGACCTCATGTTGCGAAGACATTCACTTATATGTTGAGAGTTGGTTCCAGATTTGTACGAATCCGTGAATAAGTACAAGTGAGGAATCTAACTATATATGAAGCTTAAGTGAATATACTAGGCAGTATGAGATGCATACAGAGTAGATCTAACATCGTGTAGGCAAAAACCAATTTTGGTAAATAGGATGAATCATTGAGGATCAAAAAGATGGTAAAAATAGAGTTATATTTACCACACGAAGAACTGCTAGATGGGATGAATAGGAGACCGAGCAGTTCAATCCACCGCGCCCTAACTTGGCGACGGAGGACACCTACGGCGGCGGCGGAGAGGACGATGTCCGCGGCCGACGTGAGGACGGCGTCGGAGAAGTCGCGGCAGCTAAGCGCTTCGTCGCCGGCGTCGTCGCGAGCTAGCGGTGGCGCTAGGGTTTTGACGAGGTGGAGAGGTGGAAGAAGGTTTTCTTGACCGCAGGGGACACGTATTTATAAGGAGGTGTGTGGCATAGCGCAATTACGCAGGTGCCCCTGCCTGATCACATCTGCGGGACACGTGGCAAACATGCAACATACTCAGAGTTGTCCCACGTTCCCACGCCCGCCAAGTTTGTTGGATGGTTGTTCCGGCCTCTCCGGATTTCAACAATAATGATGAATCATTTAAGAACATTTGATGTTTGTCTCTGCATCTTCTGCTGACAAGGATGCAGAGAAGACATTCGACAGTTTCAATAGAATGCATATGATTTGGACAGATAGATTTTGAGATAGTAAGCATAGAGAGATTAGGGTCCGATCACATTCACTTAGTTCAAAAGATTCAACAAGGAAGACATGGCTATAAGTGAATGTTGTAGAGGACAGAATACTAGTATCTATATATGAGAAAGCAATCAAATCGACATAGTGAAGTAAATCATGAAGATAAGTTGAAAGTTGAAGACAAACCAAATGCGAAGATATTCAACAATAACGCCATGAGTGAAACACTTCAAACCAAGAAATTTGGTGGTGGCGTTACCCACCGTATAGGAAGTATTAGACCCAGACACGGCGCACAATTATCGTGGTGCTCCGAAGTCAAATTCCACGTTAATGTATTCACACTCAGAATGTAAGTCTTCATTGATTGAAGATATACTTTACTTCGTGTGTTGCACATCTAAGTCATCAACATGCATAAGTGTTAGGATGTGTGCCTGATCACAGGACATTTGAGGATTCCAAGATATTTATCTCACACCGTAACTTGCAAAACCTTTTCTCATCCAAGGGCTTTGTGAAGATATCTGCCAGTTGCTCTTCAGTGTTGACGTGAATGATGTCAATATCTTTCTTCATGACATGATCTCTGAGAAAGTGATGACGAATTTCAATGTGCTTTGTCTTCGAGTGCTGGACTGGATTGTTGGCAATCTTGATTGCACTTTCTTTGTCGCAGAAGAGAGGTACTTGTTTCAGATTGATGCCATAGTCCTTGAGAGTTTGCTTCATCCACAGAAGCTGAGCGCAGCAAGATCCAGCAGCAATATATTCAGATTCAGCAGTTGAGAGTGATACACAG
The DNA here is from genome assembly GCF_002162155.2 of Triticum dicoccoides. Taxonomy (NCBI): domain Eukaryota; kingdom Viridiplantae; phylum Streptophyta; class Magnoliopsida; order Poales; family Poaceae; genus Triticum; species Triticum dicoccoides. The sequence continues at coordinate 593,603,110 of NC_041391.1, forward strand.
TTTTGCTTCTTTGAAGACCAACAGACAAGTGATCGTCCTAGAAAGTGACATGTGCCTGATGTAGATTTGCGATCCACCTTGTCTCCAGCATAATCAGCATCCGAGAATCCAACCAGATCAAATCTTGAGCCCTTTGGATACCATAATCCGAGTGTTGGGGTGTAAGCCAAATATCTAAGAATTCGCTTCACTGCTAAGTGATGTGATTCCTTTGGTGCCGCTTGGAATCAAGCATAGATGCAAACACTAAGCATGATATCTGGCCTAGATGCACATAGGTAGAGTAAAGAACCAATCATGGAGCGGTATACCTTTATATCGAACTCTTTACCATTGTCGTCAGGACCAAGATGGTGTTTGGCTGGCATTAGCGTCGTGTAACCTTTGCAATCTTGCATTCCGAACTTCTTCAGACAGTCTTTGAGATATTTTTCTTGAGATATGAAGATGCCATTCCTTTGCTGACAAATTTGAAGACCAAGGAAGAACTTCAGCTCACCCATCATGGACATCTGATATTGCTCTTGCATCATGTATCCAAACTCATCACTATACTTCTGGTTGGTGCAGCCGAAGATAATGTCATCCACATATATTTGGCACACAAACAGTTCGCCATCATATGTCTTCGTGAAGAGTGTGGGATCGAGGGATCCTGGTTTGAAGCCTTTGCTCTTCAGGAAGTCTTTGATCGTATCATACCAAGCGCGAGGAGCTTGTTTGAGGCCATACAGTGCTTTGTTTAGCTTGTACACCATATCAGGATGTTTTGGATCTTCAAAGCCAGGTGGTTGAGCAACGTACACTTCTTCTTCTATCTTGCCGTTGAGGAATGCACTCTTCACATCCATTTGATATAGTAGGATGTTGTGATGGTTAGCATAGGCTAGCAGAATGCGAATAGCTTCAAGCCTAGCTATAGGAGCAAATGTTTCATCGAAGTCAATTCCTTCAACTTGAGTATATCCTTGAGCCACAAGACGTGCTTTGTTTCTGACGACTTGACCATGCTCATCTTGCTTGTTTCGATATATCCATTTTGTGCCAATAATGTTATGCTTGTGAGGGTCAGGGCGCTTGACAAGTTCACAAACATTATTCAGCTTGAATTGTTGAAGTTCTTCTTGCATGGCTTGAATCCATTCAGGTTCCATAAAGGCTTCAACAACTTTCTTGGGTTCTGATATTGACACAAATGAAAAATGCCCACAGAAATTTGCTAACTGTGTTGCTCTTGAGCGAGTAAGTGGACCAGGTGCATTGATGCTATCAAGTATCTTCTCAATGTGTACTTCATTAGCAACACGAGGATGAACTGGACGAAGACCTTGCTCTTGTTGATCATTGTCTTCGGTCTGAGCATTGTCTTCGGTCTGAGCATTGTCTTCAGTCTGGTTTGGTGCAGAAATGATAAGTTCCTCTTCAGGCTGTGCTTCAGAGGGCATGATTTCACCTGTTCCCATCAGCTTGATTGATTCACTGGACGGAGCTTCATCAAGTGTACTTGGCAGGAGTTCTCTTTGTGAACCATTGGTTTCATCAAATCGCACGTCCACAGTTTCAACGATTTTGTAGTGATAGAGGTTGAAGACTCTGTATGAGTGCGAGTCCTTTCCATAACCGAGCATGAAGCCTTCGTGAGCTTTAGGTGCAAATTTTGACTTGTGATGGGGATCCTTGATCCAGCACCTAGCACCAAAGACTCTGAAGTAACTGACATTTGGCTTCTTGCCAGTAAGGAGCTCATAGGATGTTTTGCTCAGAAGCTTGTGGATGTAAACACGGTTGAGTCCATGAGAAGACTTCGATCACCAGTCATATGATTAGTGCATCCGATGTCCATAATCCATTCTGAAGCACGAGGTGTCATTCCCTACAGTGCAGTTAGGAGGATAGGCTTCACCAAGGTATGTTGTGAAGCATACGCATTTGACGCACTCAAGGATTATCACAGCTTAGATCAAGGTTAGAACACACAGTATGACAAGTAAACGATTCACATAGTAAGTCATTTTATCATGCGTCCCTTAATGTGTTTTAGGTCCCCGGCAATAGTATCGGACGCCTTTGATTGCTGGCTGGAGACCATGTTCTGCAAAAGAGAGTTAATTCTTCTCCACCACCCACATCTTCAGGGGTGGCTTAGAAGCAATGAGTCTACGTGCAGCATCTGAGAATTTCGGCTTTGAAGCCCTAGCAAATAGCCTTGCAGGAGATGAATGATACTCATATGAATAAGCAGAAAAGTTCTTAGTCCTATGAACATAATGGTTTGAAGACACACATTCATATTCATAAGTTTGAGTACGATTTCCCTGCAAAACATTGGCGTTAGGATGACTCAAGTGAGTCCTGTATCCGTATGAAGCCGTTGGACCATATGATGCCTTTGGTATGGGATTTGTCTTCTTCCCTGGTGGTGTCATGATGACATTCACTAGAAGATTCTCAAGACAACTTTTGGGAACCCAGATCTTCTTCATAGGTGGTCCATTCCCGCAGTTAGTACCAATATACCTGGCAAACACTTCACCATTTTGATTTTTGAATAGTTTATAGTTTGCATCAAAGGATTCATCAATGATAATAGGATTAGCACAGGTAAAGCCAAATAAAGTGGATGGATCCACTGAAGGTTCCTTTGTAGCAACCCATGTGGTTTTGGGATACTGCTCAGGCTTCCAGTAGGAACCATCAGCATTCATTTTCCTCTCGAACCCAACACCCTCTTTCCTAGGGTTTCGGTTCAGAATATGCTTTTTGAGGACATCGCAAAGTGTCTGATGTCCTTTCAGACTTTTATACATCCCTGTTTCAAGCAATGTCTTCAACCTAGCATTTTCATCAGCAATAGTAGTGGTATCCTCAATAGAGGGGTTAGCTACCACATCAGTAGTTGAAGACAAAGTAATAGTAGCAGCAGTGGAACATTCAGCAACAGAGGTAGCGTTATCATGCATAATGCATTTCAGACATGGTGGTTCAAATCCATCCTGAGCGGAACTGATCTGTTGAGCGCGAAATGACTCATTCTCTTTTTCAAGATCTTCATGAGTCGCTTTCAATTTCTCAAGCTCTTGCTTCCTTTGAAGATAATCATAGGAGAGCTTTTCATAAGTGGTTGAGAGCGTCTCATGAAGACTTTCAAGTTCTTGGTACTTAGCATGAAGATTTTTTATGTCTTCAACTAAGGACTGTGAACGTGTCATTTCCGCGTCCAACAGGTCATCGCTTTTGTCTAACAGTTTTTGAGTATGTTCCATAGCCCTTTGTTGTTCAGTAGCAATTTTAGCAAGTGTTTTGTAGCTGGGTTTAGATTCACAGTCAGAGTCATCTTCACTTGATGTTTGAAAGTAAGCATCACGTGATTTTACCTTGGCACCACGTGCCATGAAGCAGCAGGTGGGAGTAGGATCATCCATATCATCAGCTTCGGCGTTGGTGTGGAAGTCATTGTCTTCAGTGTTGAAGATGGACTTGGAAACATAGGCTATGGCTAGAGCCAGACTTGCAACGCCAGGGTCGGACTCTTCTCCAGACTCCACCTCCACCTCCTCAGAAGCAGATTCCTCCTCTGAATCCATTTCCTTGCCAACAAAAGCACGAGCCTTGCCAGATGAGCTCTTCTTATGTGATGAAGATCTTGATGAGGACTTAGAAGAAGACTTTGAAGATTTCTTCTTCTTCTTGTCATCAGAATCATATTCCTTGCTCTTCTTCTTCTTCTTCTTCTCATTGTCCCACTGTGGACACTCAGAGATATAGTGTCCAGGTTTCTTGCACTTGTGACATGTTCTCTTCTTGTTGTCATGAGTGGAAGCTTCATCATTTCTTGAGCTAGATCGTGAATACTTTCTGAAGCCCTTCTTCTTGGTGAACTTCTTGAACTTCTTCACAAGCATGGCAAGTTCCTTTCCAATGTCTTCAGGATCATCAGAACCGCAGTCAGATTCTTCTTTAGATGAGGAAACAACTTTTTCCTTCAAAGTGCGAGTTCGGCCTTAATTGGGACCATAGATATCTCTTTTCTCAGAAAGCTGGAACTCATGTGTGTTGAGCCTCTCAAGTATATCAGACGGATCGAGTGTCTTGAAGTCAGGACGTTCTTGTATCATGAGGGCAAGGGTGTCAAACGAGCTGTCAAGTGATCTCAGTAGTGTCTTGACGATTTCATGCTTGGTAATCTCAGTGGCGCCAAGAGCCTGAAGCTCATTTGTGATGTCGGTGAGGCGATCAAATGTGAGTTGGACATTTTCATTGTCGTTTCTCTTGAAGCGGTTGAAGAGGTTGCGAAGAACACTGATCCTTTGATCTTTCTGTGTAGAGACGCCTTCGTTGACCTTGGATAGCCAGTCCCAAACTAGCTTTGACGTTTCCAGAGCACTCACACGGCCATACTGTCCTTTGGTCAGATGACCACAGATGATGTTCTTTGTAGTGGAGTCCAGTTGAATGAACTTCTTGACATCAGTAGGGGTGACACCTTCACCAGTTTTTGGAACGCCGTTCTTGACGACATACCAGAGGTCGACATCAATGGCTTCAAGATGCATGCGCATCTTATTCTTCCAGTAGGGATATTCAGTTACATCGAACACGGGACAAGCAACGGAGACTTTGATTATCCCTGCAATCGACATAGCTAACCTCCAGGTGGTTAAACCGAATCACACAGAACAAGGGAGTACCTTGCTCTGATACCAATTGAAAGTGCTAGTTATCGACTAGAAGGGGGGTGAATAGGCGATTTTTATCAAAGTCTTCTAAACATGGAAGTTTCAAAGACAATCAATAGAAATGACCTAATTGATATGCAGCGGAAGATAAACTACAACAAGCAAGACATAGTCAAGTATGCAATAATGTGAAAGTACAAAGACTAATAGCAGCTTGGTAGTAAGGATCAGGATGGAAGATAGTATGAAGCCAATCAACAATAGCAGTCAAGCAATGAAGCCAAACAGATATGACAAATAGGCAATGACTTCATAAAGACAAACTTAAGGTAAAGGGAGTTAGAGCATAGAACCAATCACTTGTTGAAGACATGGGATTTGTTGGACCAGTTCCCGTTGCTATGACAACTGTACATCTGGTTAGGGAGGCTGAGATTCAACTCAGAAGACCGCGTCTTCACCTTATTCCCCTCGAGCTAAGGACACACAGTCCTCGCCCAATCACTCTGGTAAGTCTTCAAGGTAGACTTCCGAACCTTCACAGACTTCGTTCATCGGTGATCGACAATGACTCTTGGATGCTCAGAATGCGACGCCTAACCGGCTGGAGGATACACAGTCCTTAAGTGTAATAAGTCTTCAGGTCACACAGACAGAAAGACTTCAGTGATGCCTAACACTCTTTGGCTCTGGGTGTTTGGGCTTTGTCCTCGCAAGGATTTTTCTCTCTCAAAGGCTTCGAGGTGGGTTGCTCTCAAACGACAAAAGCCGTAAAATAAATCTAAGCAGCCACCAATTTATGGTGTAGGGGGTGGGCTATTTATAGCCACAAGGCAACCCGGCCTGATATGTCCGGAATGACCCTGGGTCACTAAGGAACTGACACGTGTTCCAACGGTCAGATTTCAAACACACACGGCAACTTTACTTGGGCTACAAGCAAAGCTAACTCACCCAGCTCTGGATAAGATTTTCTCTCATTGTCTTCGCTCGAAGACATAGGATTTGGGTTGAGCATCACTTCAGTCAATCTGACTTTGTTCACTTGGACCCCACTTAACAGTACGGTGGTTCCTATGACTCAACAAAGAAGAAAAGGAAACAACGAAACAACATAGTCTTCACGCTCCATAGTATTCACTCATTGTCTTCTCATGTCATAGTCTTCAATGTGAATATCTTCACATACCACCATTGTCGTCAATGTCTTCATACATTTTTAGGGGTCATCTCTGGTAGGTAAACCGAATCAATGAGGGACACTACCTGCGTTATCCTGCAATTCTCATAAACGCATTAGTCCCTCAACCAACTTTGTCGTCAATACTCCAAAACCAACTAGGGGTGGCACTAGATGCACTTACAGCAGCCCGTCCACCTGCTACCCTCAGTCTAGATTTCTCGCGACAGAGCACACTCCCAGACGAGATGCATGGATGACTCAAGGCTTCTGAAGCACAATCCGCAGAATTAGTTATTCGGCCAGCCCCTCCGTAGCAACCTGCCGTTGCACCAAAATCAATTTTGGTGGAGGAGCCAAGAGAACATATTCAGCTTTTTCGACGCCCAAGTCTTCCAGAACAGTTGGTTGTAACCTGGTCTGCTCATCGTGTCGAACTGCCCCTTATATGTCAACGCGGTGGAGTATTTTCCTGAACTGTCTATCGTCGAGCGGGTCGCATCGGGGGTGCCTGGCGGCAGCAATTCCATTGCTTCCGTGCTTAACATGCGCTAGAGCCCAAGGAAGTCCACTGCCAGCTCGGAGGAGTTTCCATGAGCAAGGTCGAGAACCCAGCGATCGTTTTGCAGCGCACTAGCCACAGTTCTGTTCTTTCGCCTTGCATGGTTGAACAGTGATGGGAAGCACATGTATAGAGGCAATTGGCCGATCTAGTTTGATCTCCACAAAATAGCCAACTTGCCGTCGTTAACCTGGACCTTCGTGCATTCCTCGAACAACCGGTGACCGGTGTTGTCGTGATGGTGGGGGGGGGGGTCCGTGACAACCCATGGCCTATCGGGGATGCTCCAGGCCAGCCAGAGCCACCACAAGTGAAGAGCCCTGATGAACTTATCCAAATTTGGGATGCCTAGCTCCCCAAGCTACATCAGTGAGCATACTTTCTGCCAATTTACCTTGCAGCACCACTTGATCTCCTCTTCCTAACTCTAGAGGAATTTGCGCCGTATTTTGTCCGTTTCTAGGAAGAACTTCTTCGGCATACGTAGGGCCGTTGGTGAACGTTGGCATTGCTGACAGGACACACTTCACCAAAACTTTGCAGTCAACCATCATGAGGAGCTTGCCCTTCCATCCTGCTAGCCTCGCACGGATTGTGTCAATGACAAACTACAACTGCACCATCCGCAGTCGCGCTAAACTGACCGGAAGGCCTAGATACTTGAGTGGGAAGGTAGCTTGATTTACTCCAAAATTTTGCAAGATCTCTGTGAGGTTTAACTGATCACACCAGATGGCGGCCACCGTGGACTTTTCGTGGTTTATCCTCAGTTGTGTCTCTTCACCGAACATCTCCAAGAGATGCAGTAGTGAGTCCACCTCCGATTTCACCGGGTTTGCAAAGATCACAGCATCATCCGCACATAGACTGACCCGAAGCGCCGCGAGCTTCCCTGGTAAGGGTGCCAACGCTCCATCTTCAGCAGCAGTTTCCAGCAGTCTGTGCAATGGGTCAATCGCCAATATGAACAATAGTGGGGAGAGTGGGTCACCCTGACGCAGGCCTCTCCTATGGAAGAATTGCTCTCCGGTCGTTCCATTTAGAAGGTAGGCTGAGGAAGATGTTGACAGCAAAATTGCAACCCATCCGCGCCATCGAGTGCTGAAGCCGAGCTTCTGCAGTAGCTCTAACAAATAATCCCAAGAGATGGAATCAAAAGCTCTGGCGATGTCGAGTTTGAACAGCAAAGCGTTTTGCCTATTCCTGTGTAATGTTCTGACAGAGTTTTGCACAAACATGAAGCTGTCGTGAATGCATTTGACTTCTGGAAGGCGCTTTGAGCTGGTGAGATTATGGTACTGATAATTGAGGACAACCTGATCGAGAGGACCTTAGCAATCAACTTTGCCATTGAGTGAATCAAGCTAATCGGCCGGAAATGTCGAAGCTCTGCCGCCCCATCTTTGTTTGGCAGCAAAGCAATGAGCGCCGCATTGATCTCTTCAAAATTGGAGGCAGATAAGCTGTAGAAAAATTGAAAGACAGCCATGACATCCCCCTTTATCATTTGCCAGCAGGCCAGGAAGAAATTACCCGTGAAACCATCCGTGCCTGGCACCTTCTCCGTCGGGGAAGCTGCTATCGCCGACCACACCTCCGCCTCTGAAAAAGGAATGTCCAAGCCCATATGCTGCACCGATGGCGTGTGTGGCCTGTCCTAGTTGATGGTGCAGCGACGTGCTGTCGTTGTCCCCAGCAGGGAAGAGAAGTGATCGTGGATCACCTTGGCCTTGTCTTCATGCTTGGTTGCCGTGTGATCAGGTGCAACCAGAGAGTGGATGAAATTTCGACGCCGGCGTGAACATATCTTGGCATGAAAAATCGTGTGCTTGCATCCCCTGCCCTCAGCAATAGAACTCGTGACGCCTGCCTCCTCCTAGCACGCTCGATCACGGCCAGCCCCAGGACCCGCAGCTTGAGCAGCTTCCGAAGTTGAAACTCTGCGGATGCGAGCGTCCTGCGCTCCTGGGCGACATCCAACCGCAGAATCACCTCATTAGCTAGCTGAAGTTTCATCTTGGCCCCTCCGAACAGATTCTTGCTCCAGATCCGCAGGTCCTTTGCAACTCGCTGCATCTTCACTTTCAGACGAATAAAAGGACATCTGTGATTAACCGGCCTCTCCAAAGCCCTTCTCACTGTGTCCTGAAAGCGCGGGAACCTGACCTAGAAATTTTCAAAACGAAAGCGAGCTCGCCTGCACGGGGCCGATGCGCTCGCCCGCATCAATGGGCAGTGATCAGAGCAGGAAGTGGACGCCACCGTCAACATGTAGGAGGGAAAAGTGCCTCCCAGTCGGTGTTGCACAAGAACTTATCAATGCTACAAAACGTAGACTGCTCCCGCTCGCTGCTCCAAGTGAATCGCATATTTTTGCACTTAATCTCTCGAAGCCCGGCGAACTCTATTGCCTTCCTATATCTACCCATCTTCCCGTAAAAAAAATCTACCCATCATCCGCCTATTTAAATTTGAGTTACTCTTGTCTCTAGCCTGGTAAATGATGTTAAAATCACCTACAATCAGCCATGGTTGGTCCAACGGGGTGGCGGAGGAAGCAATTTCAGTGAGAAAAGCATCCTTTCATGCGTCGTTCGTTGGGCCGTACACGTTTGTCAGCCAGAAGGTTGTAGCCGTGGCGACAACGCGGACGGAGACGGTGATTGAGAACTGGCCCAAGGCGTGTGAATCTACATGCACTAGATCCAAGCCCTAGTCCCTACTGCTGGTAGCACTACGCAGCCATCAAGCCGTCGTCCTCCTACCTCTCTCGCTGCTTGGGGCGACCACTCCTCTAGCTTGGTCTCCTGTAGATTCAGAAGGGCTAGCCTGTGCACGTCAGCTACTTCCCTAACTACCTCCCGTTTAGCCGGCGAATTGAGACCTCTGATGTTCCAGCACATGATCAGGCAGTTTTTGTCATCCATGGGGACATTGGAAAATGCTCCGTCGACTAATCTTGCTACTGGTGCTGCTCAGAACGAGCTTACAACACACATCCATCCACACCGAGGGGCGACGCCGGCCACCAATAGGCCCAAAACCCCGGCGCCGTCGAGCTCTAGCCAACAGTACAGGGGGAACTAACATGGAACACAAATCTAACTCTAACCAGCCTACTACTGGCCGTCGACGGAGACAGCTATGATCGAGTAGTGTAGTGTAAGTTTAGTTGATCTACATAGTTTTGCATGCTTTGTATGGTTTTAGGATTTCAACCGTGAGAAGTTCACAGAAAGGATATTTGATGTGTCCGGTCAGTTCTCGCATTTGCTGTCCGTGGCTTAGATGTCTAACCGTGACGCCGGAGTGTAGTAAGATGGATCATAAGAGTACATATTTATAGTTAATTATGTGCTGACTATAAAATTAACTATAAATGTCATGTCAAAAGAAAAATATATCAGTAACCATGCTCTTGAGTGAGTCTGTCTGTTGGAGGGGTGGCGGGAATATGCAGCGGAGCAAACCTGCGGCCAAGCCAGCAGACGCAGAGGGGCCGAGGGGTTGGCCAGAAAACCCTATCCCTTCTCTCTCGTGCTCTTTGTTTAACGCCAGTGCACATCTTGATGTTCCCCGCGCCCTTTTCACGATCCGCCAGGCGCTGTTAAAATACAGCCCCGCTCGGTGCCCGAAGCGCGGAATAAAAATCGGAGCAGTTCGTGGCGAGCTTGTCGCTTTGGACATCTGTTTTTCCTCCCGTGGTAGTAGTTACACGTCGTCCGTCCAAGTCCAACAAGAAGCGAAAAATAAACGTGTATTTCCAGCTCGAGGTCAGCTTTTGTTCGCACACAAGACGTTCCGATTTTACGGAATCACGTAGCCGCATCCGCTAAAATGCACTCGTAACTCGCCAAAAGAAAAAAAAAGCATTTATTTCACGGCTATTTTATGGATTTTACCGCACATTCTTCACGGGTGGCTTGCCGCTCGAGCACTCCTTGACTACTGCCACGTCAAATCCAACGCAGAGACAGTGAAAGATACGGCGCCGGGGCACCAGATTGCTGCGGCTCTGACTTGACCCTTGCCGTATGAGGAGGAATATTCACCGCTACGCGCGCAGCCTACGACCCCTATCGCTGCTCTACCAGCAGCAGATTCTCTCCGCGTCCTTTGTTTCACCTCATTTGTGGCAATTTTGGGCGTGCCTTTTTCCGATTCCATTATGGACGGATGGATGGCTCGGGATTTGGCGGAAAGCGAAGGACAGGGAGCGGACACGTCACGGCCTCCCTCCCTGCCCCCATACGGCGTACGAACGGTGCGCGAGAGTTCCCCGATCGTGAGGGGAGAAAAACATCTCGCCGTCGCTTCAATTTGGTAGCATCCCAATTTCGCTGTAAAATGTTTTGAATTGTGAATCAACGGCTCGTGTTTCTCTACTAAAGTACTCACTCCCTTCGATAATATAAGAGCGTTTTTGACACGTGTCAAAAACACTCTTATATTATGAGACAGAGGGAGTACATATAAAGCACGGATATCGCCCATAAATGGAAAGCGTAGACCGTGTGCATCGTATGGATAAAAACGTCCTAGAATTGATACTGGTGCTGAAAATATGTCATTGCGATGCATCACACACGATGAGGCGAATCGGCCAACCAGAACCAGGAACCATTTGTCCGACCATAGGTCCATGTCGCGGTGTAGGCAGCGTGCATCCGAGCCATGTGGTGACTTTTATTTATTTTTTACTAAATGACAATCTTGTAAATTTAGTCCTCTTATTGACCCACTCAAAAAACTTATTTTCAAATCTGACCTCCAACACAAATGCCAAACCGTTTGACGTTTTTAGTACACGCTGTGGCGCCAAATTATTTGGCGTAGCTACGTGTATTAAAAGGTAAAACAGTTGCTTGCGATAAAGAAATCGAACAATTTGGTGTTTTTGTTGGGTTAGATCTCAACATAAGTTTGAGTTTCCAGAAGGGTCATTTAGTACGGATGTCGAACGGTACCCGTGCCGGGCGTATGTAGGCGATGGTGTACCTGTCCCCATACGCCATAAACAATCGCCCGGCGCATGCACTGCATCTGCTACTCTCCATACCACCCCCCATTGGCTCCTCACCAACTCATCCGCATCGCAGTCTCCTCCGAGCCGAGATGCAGGGGAGGGCAGCGCGGCGTCGGATAAAAGCAAGGGAACAAGGGATGGTCCAAAGAAAGCTTGGGCCGCGCTGCCCTCTCGCCTAAATAAAACTCTCCCCCACGCACTCCCCCACTCACCACACCACACACCCTCACCCCCCGCGGCCACCAGCTCGCCCGCAAAGACTGAGCTGAGGCCGAGAGCGCGAGCGAGCCAGAGGATCCACTCCATTGGCGAGCGAGCCAGAGGAAGAAGCAGAGCTAGGGGGAGCGAGCTCGGAGGCAGGCGGGCAAGATGATCACGGGCACGGACTTCTACCACGTGATGACGGCGGTGGTGCCGCTGTACGTGGCCATGATCCTCGCCTACGGCTCCGTCAAGTGGTGGGGCATCTTCACGCCGGACCAGTGCTCCGGGATCAACCGCTTCGTCGCGCTCTTCGCCGTCCCCCTCCTCTCCTTCCACTTCATCTCCACCAACAACCCCTACACCATGAACCTGCGCTTCATCGCCGCCGACACGCTGCAGAAGCTCATGATGCTCGCCATGCTCACCGCCTGGAGCCACCTCTCCCGCCGCGGCAGCCTCGAGTGGACCATCACCCTCTTCTCCCTCTCCACGCTCCCCAACACGCTCGTCATGGGCATCCCGCTGCTCAAGGGCATGTACGGCGACTTCTCCGGCAGCCTCATGGTGCAGATCGTCGTGCTCCAGTGCATCATCTGGTACACCCTCATGCTCTTCATGTTCGAGTACCGCGGCGCCCGCATGCTCATCACCGAGCAGTTCCCCGACACCGCCGGCGCCATCGCCTCCATCGTCGTCGACCCGGACGTCGTCTCGCTCGACGGCCGCAGCAACGCCATCGAGACCGAGACCGAGGTCAAGGAGGACGGCAAGATTCACGTCACCGTCCGCCGCTCCAGCGCCTCCCGCTCCGACATCTACTCCAGGCGCTCCATGGGCTTCTCCAGCACCACGCCGCGCCCCAGCAACCTCACCAACGCCGAGATCTACTCGCTGCAGTCGTCGCGGAACCCCACGCCCAGGGGCTCCAGCTTCAACCACACCGACTTCTACTCCATGGTCGGCCGGAGCTCCAACTTCGGCGCCGCCGACGCGTACGGCATCCGCACCGGCGCCACGCCGCGCCCGTCCAACTACGAGGAGGACGCGCCCAAGCCCAAGCACCCGGCGCCCGGGGCGGGGCACTACCCCGCGCCGAACCCGGCGGTGGCCGCGGCGCCCAAGGGACCAAAGAAGCCGGCCACGAACGGACAGGCCAAGGGCGAGGACCTCCACATGTTCGTCTGGAGCTCCAGCGCGTCGCCGGTGTCGGACGTCTTCGGCGGCGGCGCGCCGGACTACAACGACGCGGCGGCCGCCAAGTCCCCCCGCAAAAGTAGCAATCTCTGTCACCAGTCACCACGCACATGCTCGATTTGTTGTTGGTTTCGTAGGCTAATTTGTCCGCACAATTCTTGCTTTCTTTATTGCCACCATTGCAGTGGATGGAGCCAAGGAGAGGGAGGACTACAACGTGGAGCGAGACGACTTCAGCTTCGGGAACAGGGGCGCGCTGGACCGGGACACGGAGGCCGGCGACGAGAAGGCCATGACGGCGGACCCGAACAATGCGATGAGCGCGGGGCAGACGGCGATGCCGCCGACGAGCGTGATGACGCGGCTGATCCTGATCATGGTGTGGCGCAAGCTCATCCGCAACCCCAACACCTACTCCAGCCTCATCGGCCTCATCTGGTCGCTCGTCTGCTTCAGGTCCGTCCGTACGCGCCCCCTCCCTCACTAACCAATCCGGCAAAGGAGTGATCACCATTAATCACGATTCTGACGCGCTTGTCTCGTTGCCGCTGCTGCAGGTGGAACTTCACGATGCCGGCAATCGTCCTGGGATCCATCTCCATCCTGTCGGATGCGGGGCTAGGAATGGCCATGTTCAGCCTCGGTCGGTGCCCGCTGCTTGGCTTGTTGTATTCCATGCTTCCTTCCTGCTGCTGCTGCTATTTCGTCCTATGCAACAGTGGGTTGGGTTCTTCTTGCTGACTCGATCTGGTGCTCGTGGACGTGCAGGTCTGTTCATGGCGCTGCAGCCGCGGATCATCGCGTGCGGGAACAAGGTGGCGACGTACGCCATGGCGGTGCGGTTCCTCGCCGGGCCGGCCGTCATGACCGCCGCCTCCTTCGCCGTGGGCCTCCGCGGCACGCTCCTGCACGTCGCCATCGTCCAGGTACTTGCTTTGGTTTCAACGATCGAGTCGAGGGGGTGAAAAGCAGGGGATAAACAAAGAGCGGAAAGCCCTGGCGTGCCCGTGTCCCTTCTTTTCCCCAGTCCCCTCGTGCTCCTGCTTTCGCGCCAACAAAAGCCCCACTTTTTTTTGGCCCCCTTCCTCTAACCTTTTCCTCTCCGGCTCCGGCCGCACGACAGGCCGCGCTGCCGCAGGGCATTGTCCCCTTCGTCTTCGCCAAGGAGTACAGTGTGCACCCCGACATCCTCAGCACAGCGTAAGTACCACCATTCTCGCCGACAAGATGCTCCAGTCCGGCAAGGTGCTCACCATTTTCCGCTTGGCTTTGCAGGGTCATATTCGGCATGCTCATCGCCCTGCCCATCACGCTCGTTTACTACATCCTGCTCGGCCTGTGAGCGAGCGCCACATGTAAAGATCCATCGCTTCGCTACCGCAGGCTCAGGAGCGGCAGAGGAGGAGGATGCGTGCTTGGAGCACGAGGGGGGCTCTTCATTTTTCGTTCCCTCTCTCTAGAGCAGCAAGATAATGGTGGTGCTCCTAGCTAGGTAGGACAATGGCGAGAGTCAACAACACTCAGAAGGGCTGGGGAAGAAGCAAGTGCAAGTACAAAGAAGCTTGGGCGGGGGGACACGGGGTCCGGTTCAGGTCGCGGAATGGTTGGGTTCTGAAAGGGGTTTGCGAGTTTTGGTTGGCTGCGCTGACCCCTGTAAAATGCATGCCATTCTGATAGTAACTGACCTTGATTGTGTTGTTCATTAATTTCATGGCGTTCCTGACCTGAGATCAAAGATGCTCCGGGCTTCATTGCTCTGATGATTGCGATGGAATTCATCTCATGTCGTGCTGATGAAGTGCTTTCATTTCTTACAAGTGTGCATCACGGAAGTAGTAGTACACACAGCGCCAAATCGTTATAACAGTGATGGGCAGCTTTTTTTTTTTTTGACACAACACAACAGTGATGGGCAGCTGTTATGGCTGTGCTTGATTAAGTTGAGCTGTTGAGGCCACAGAAACGCATGGGCGACGCCGGCCATTCAAATCAGTGATCCATGGTTTGACATGACGTGCCGGCTACAGTTGTGTGCGGCCAATTAGTATCCGGACGACTTAAGTTGCAGGCGTGGAGACGCCACCATGAAAACAGGTAACGGTCTGCGCACCCGCCGGCTGGATTTGGGGCGGATCCGATCGGTTTTGAGCTCATCCGGCTGTGGGAGACCGCGCCGCGCCATGTACTGGCCGGGCACCTCGCCGGAAGGCCCTGGCAGGGCCGCAAGGCCACATGCAGGCAGTGGCTCCTCCTCTAGCCGTTCGGATCTGCATCGTCGGTGGTCCGCCGGCAGATACACGAATGGCAGTCGGCCGGGCTCGGTGCTTGCCCAAAGCTCGTCGGTGCACCATTGCCGCTCATTAAGTGCGACCACTGCCCAAAGAAGGTCATGCGCCGCGTGTCTACAACGCCGGAACAGTCCGAATGGGTGTTCATCAAGTGTTTAAATGATGGGGTATGTGCTTTTTTTAGCTTCAGTTTATGCTCTAAATTTGACTAGTTGTGCTAACTTCAAATTTTATTGTGTGGCATCGATGCAAGTTTTGGTATTAGGAAGAAGAGTACATCGATATATTGATAGAGTGCAATTTAGTAGATGTTCGTGCACTTTTAGCTAGCATAGAGGCCGTAGATGAGACAAGTGTATTTGTTGCTAGATTAGAGGCTAGACACGAGACTAGGTGTGAGGAAGCAACATCGACTTCTTTAGACTCGAAGAAGAAAGAAGCATGCAAGATTGAGCCTCCTCCGTAGATTAACAATGAGTGCATCGAGAAGGCACTAATCCAACTTACAGGACAATTATGGAAGTTGGATATCTACTAAAATGCATTCTTGTGGTTCTTGTTTTCTTTGGTCTTACTTTTCTAGTCAAAATTTGGTGATGTATTCCCATGTACCAAAAATGAATGATGAAAAGAAGTTAAGAGCTTGCAAAAAAAATGTATGCGGACAGGATGCAGCCAGGATGCATCCGCGCACTGGGCGCACGGCCACCGCATCCCAGAAACTGCCCGGGCACGACCCCATTGCCCTACCCAAACGGACATAATCCGGATAAAACGGACGTCCGTTTGGGGTTGTGCGGTGGTATTGTCCTAATGAAGGCTTTCCACCGGTGAACGTATTAGAGCAACTCTAACAGAGTCGTCGTAATTGTCATAATCGTTTGTTTGGCAACAATAAATGCAATCCGCATATTTGGCGCATACTCTTTGTGAAATATGGAAGTGCTCCTACTCTCCAAACAGGGAGAGCCGCATGTATATATTGATATCTGACGAGAGTCGTCTCGTGGCGTTATAGAAGGAGATCGTTCGAACAACCTCAAGAGATACATGGGGATAGGGAGAAGAGATAACCAAGAAAATAGCTCTATCTCTAACTACCTGACTTGGTATACAAGATATGTAACGCATACAACGTGACGTGACCATATGATGTTTAACACTCCCCCATAATCAAAACCGAACTAGGTTGAGATTACGACGAAATTCTTCAAAGCTTCTAGTTGGTAGCGTCTTTGTGAAACCGTCTGCCAGTTGGTCCTTGGATGGAATGAACCTAATCTCCAACTCTTTGTTTGCAACTCTTTCTCTGACAAAATGAAAATCTATCTCGATGTGTTTAGTTCTGGCATGAAAAACTGGATTAGCAGACAAGTAAGTTGCACCAAGATTGTCACACCAAAAAAGTGGAGTTTCAGTTTGCAGTATTCCAAGCTCATTTAATATAGCTTGAACCCAAATAATCTCAGCTGTAACATTTGCCAATGCTTTGTATTTGGCTTCAGTAGTAGACCTGGAAACAGTAGCTTGTTACTTTGCACACCAAGAAATCAAATTTGGTCCATGAAAAATAGCAAATCCCCCCGTGGATCATCCACACAACCAGCCCAATCCGCATCAGAGAAGGCATTGACTCGAGTGGAGGAGGATCGATTTATCGTTAGACCCATGCTTACTGTATTCTTTACATACCTCAGGATACGTTTTGCTGTTGTCCAATGAGCTGTGGTAGGTGCATGTAGAAATTGACAAACTTTATTTACTGCAAAGGAAAGTCAGGCCGAGTAAGAGTTAAGTACTGAAGTGCACTAACAATACTCCTATAGCTGGTACTATCTTCCTGATTCAGAAGTTCTTCTTCTGTTAGGGAGAGAGGTTCTGAACTAGACAAAGGAGTTGGTGAAGGTTTGCAATCCTGCATGCCAATTATGCTCAATAGGTCAGTAACATATTTGCCTTGTGATAGATGGATGACATGCTCAGTTTTCTCTACTTCAATACCTAGGAAGTAGTGCAAGTCTCCCAAGTCTTTGAAAGCAAAGTCTGACCTGAGATCATTTAACAGGGTTGTCACTGCTTCACTGGATGAGCTAGCAAGAATAATATCATCGACATAGATGAGAACAAACATGGCAGTATGAAACTCATTGTAAATAAATAGAGATGTGTCAGACTTGGACGGAGCAAAATCAACTGCTTGCAGTTTCATGATCAACCGAGAGTACCACGCTTGAGGAGCTTGCTTGAGTCCATACAGGGCCTTGTCAAGCTTGCAGACATGGAGCGGTGCATTTTTATCCTCAAACCCAGGAGGTTGTTTCATGTACACCTCTTCTTCCAGAACACCATGAAGAAACACATTCTGTACATCTAGCTATCGGGGACTCCATCCACTGGAAACAGCAACAGAGAGTACAAGGCGAATAGTAGCTGCTTTGATGACATGGCTAAAAGTGTCCTCATAGTCAATGCCATAGTGTTGTTTAATACCATTGGAAACTAGGCGAGCTTTGTAGCGATCAATTGTACCATCAGATTTTCTCTTAATTCTGTAAAACCATTTGCAGTCAATGAGATTTGTACCTTCTCGGCGAGGGACTAGGTGCCATGTCTTGTTATGTTGCAAAGCAGAGAATTCTTCCTCCATTGCATGTTTCCATCATGAGTCTCCAAGAGCTGCAGCTAAAGTTTTAGGCTCACTAGATTCTCCTGTAAAACATGTGAGGCGATATTTGGAAATATTATTATAACTGATTCTTGTAGTAACTCCCTTTTGTAACCTGGTACGCGGTGGCGTAGGAGGCATTGCAGAGGGCGTAGCCACAGGTGATCCAGGCGACCGGATCGGATCAGCGATCGGATCAGCCGCAATAGATCCCGAAGGCGGTCCAGGAGCGCTGACAGCGACATATCCCAAGGACGCGTCGAGGGCCACACCGGCTAAGGCGTCGGACAGTCCCGCCTCGGGAAAGAGCGGGTCGGCCAGACCCACGCACTGATGGTTGGGCGAGGCCGCATGAGTGGGGGGACCAGGCATTGGCGAGCGACATGCGGAACCCTCTGGGTAGGTGGGCCGGCGTGTAGGCGAGGGTGTGGGGAAGCCCGGTGGAGGGCCCGCCTACTGCACGGATCCCTTGGCAGCTCGGTGCGCCACGCCTGACGTGCCTGGCGCAGTCACATGGGTGGATCCTGAGGGCGATAGCGCTGCAGGAGGCGGCGATCCCAAAGCAGATACACCAGAGGAACCCGTGCACATAAAATGTTGCACTATAGCATTATTTTCAACTTGATTTTCTGCTGGATTTTCACCATTTTCGTCGGTGGAGCTAGTTGAAACAGTAAACTCACGCACACCATTAGGAGAGTTAGACAAGTATTGACCATTGCAATTATTTTCTTCCCCACTAGCAACACCGGAGAGATGTGAGGGCAAGAGAAGAATTTCTTTTCTAAGAAGAGCTCCGGTGTTAGGATGAAGAGTGGAGAAGGGAAACTGTGTTTCTCAAAAAACACATCACGAGAGATATAACCTCTACCAGTGGAGACATCTAGACACTTGACTCCTTTGTGTTGTGCACTATAGCCAAGGAAAACACATTGTTTGAAATGGAACATAAGTTTCTGATTGTTATAGGGACGAAGATTGGGCCAACAAGCACACCCAAAGACACGAAGTGGTGCATAGTCAGGCTTGACATGCAAAAGGCGTTTAGTGGGAGTTTCATTCTTGATAACACGACTAGTCAGAATGTTGATAACGGTGAGAAAGGCTTCATCCCAAAATTTCAGTGGCATAGATGCAACAACAAGTACTGCAAGGCCTACTTCAACAATGTATTTGTGTTCGCGTTCAGCACACCCATTTTGCTGGTGAGCATGAGGGCATGAAACATAATGAGATATTCCCAACTTCTGAAAAAAAGAGTTGAGTTTCTCATATCCGCCGCCCTAGTCAGACTGGACGACGATGATTTTGCTATAAAACTTTCTTTCAACAAGTGCTTGAAAGTTATGGAGAACTTCAAATACATCAGATCTTTTCTTGAGAAGATATCCAAGTATTGCTAAAGTCATTGCTACCTCTTGAGCTTGCGTTGGTTTTCCCTTGAAGAGGAAAGGGTGATGCAGCAAATTAGCATAAGTATTTCCCTCAGTTTTGAGAACCAAGGTATCAATCCAGTAGGAGACAACACACAAGCCACCGAACACCTGCACAAAAAATCAACAACTTACACCCAACACGATAAAGGGGTTGTCAATCCCTTCACCGTCACTTGCAAAAGTGAGATCTGATAGAGATAGATAAACGATAAAGTAAATATTTTTGGTATTTTTGGTTTATAGATCGGAAAGTAAAAGATTACAAAATAGTAGATCGGAAACTAGCAAGATGTAAATGAGATTAAATAATATGGAAAATAGACCCGGGAGCCATAGGTTTCACTAGTGGCTTCTCTCAAGATAGCAAATATTACGGTGTGTGAACAAATTACTGCCGAGCAATTGATAGAAAAGCGCATAGTTATGATGATATCTAAGGCAATGATCATGAACATAGGCATCACGTCCATGTCAAGTAGACCGACTCCTGCCTGCATCTACTACTATTACTCCACACATCGACCGCTAGCCATCATGCATCTAGAGTATTAAGTTCATAAAGAACAGAGTAACACATTAAGTAAGATGACATGATGTAGAGGAATTAACTCAAGCAATATGATGGAAACCCCATCTTGTTATCCTCGATGGCAACAATACAATACATGCCTTGCTGCCCCTACTGTCACTGGGAAAGGACACCGCAAGATTGAACCCAAAGGTAAGCACTTCTCCCATTGCAAGAAAGATCAATCTAGTAGGCCAAACTAAACCAATAATTCTAAGAGACTTGCAAAGATATCACATCATGCATATAAGAATTCAGAGAGGAACCAAATAATATTCTTAGATAATCTGATCATAAATCCACAATTCATCGGATCTCGGCAAACACATCGCAAAAGAATATTACATCGAATAGATCTCCAAGACCGAGGAGAACATGGTATTGAGAATCAAAGAGAGAGAAGAAGCCATCTAGCTAATAACTATGGACCCGAAGGTCCATGGTAAACTATTCGCGCTTCATCGGAGAGGTAATGGTGTTGATGTAGAAGCCCTCCATGATCAAATCCCCCTTCAACAGGACGCCAGAAAAGGTCCATTGATGGGATCTCACTGGTACAGAAGGTTGCGGCGGTGGAAAAGTGGTTCTGTGGCTCTCGTGGATGTTTTCCGGGTATTAGAGTATATATAGGCGAAGGAACTAGGTCAGGGGAGCTACGAGGGCCCCACGAGGGTGGGGGGCGCGCCCTACCCCCCTAGGCGCGCCCTCCTGCATCATGGCCGCCTCATTGCGTCTCCGACTTCATCTCAAAGTCTTCTGGTTTCTTTCCGGTCCAAGAAAGATCATCGCGAAGGTTCCATTCTTTTTGGACTCTGTTTGGTATTCCTTTTCTGCGATACTCTAAAATAGGCAAAAAAACAGAAACTAGCACTAGGCCCTCGGTTAATAGGTTAGTCCCAGAAATAATATAAAATAGCATATAAAATGCCTATTAAACATCCAAAATAGATAATATAATAGCATGGAACAATAAAAAATTATAGATACATTGGAGACATATCAAGCATCCCCAACCTTAATTCCTGCTCGTCCTTGAGTAGGTAAATGATACAACAACAACAACAACAACAAAGCCTTTAGTCCCAAACAAGTTGGGGTAGGCTAGAGGTGAAACCCATAAGATCTCGCAACCAACTCATGGCTCTGGCACATGGATAGCAAGCTTCCACGCACTCCTGTCCATAGCTAGCTCTTTGTCGATACTCCAATCCTTCGGGTCTCTCTTAACGGAGTCCTCCCATGTAAAATTCGGTCGAACCCGCCCTCTCTTGACATTCTTCGCACGCTTTAGCCGTTCGCTATGCACTGAAGCTTCTGGAGGCCTGCGCTGAATATGCCCAAACCATCTCAAACGATGTTGGACAAGCTTCTCCTCAATTGGTGCTACCCCAACTCTATCTCGTATATCATCATTCCGGACTCGATCCTTCCTCGTGTGGCCACACATCCATCTCAACATACGAATCTCCGCCACACCTAACTGTTGAACATGTCGCCTTTTAGTCGGCCAACACTCCGTGCCATACAACATTGCGGGTCGAACCGCCGTCCTGTAGAACTTGCCTTTTAGCTTTTGTGGCACTCTCTTGTCACAGAGAATGCCAGAAGCTTGGCGCCACTTCATCCATCCGGCTTTGATTCGATGGTTCACATCTTCATCAATACCCCCATCCTCCTGCAACATTGACCCCAAATACCGAAAGGTGTCCTTCCGAGGTACCACCTGGCCATCAAGGCTAACCTCCTCCTCCTCACACCTAGTAGTACTGAAACCGCACATCATGTACTTGGTTTTAGTTCTACTAAGCCTAAACCCTTTCGATTCCAAGGTTTGTCTCCATAACTCTAACTTCCTATTTACCCCCGTCCGACTATCGTCAACTAGCACCACATCATCCGCAAAGAGCATACACCATGGGATATCTCCTTGTATACCCCTTGTGACCTCATCCATCACCAATGCAAAAAGATAAGGGCTCAAAGCTGACCCCTGATGCAGTCCTATCTTAATCAAGAAGTCATCAGTGTCGACATCACTTGTTCGAACACTTGTCACAACATTATTGTACATGTCCTTGATGAGGGTAATGTACTTTGCTGGGACTTTGTGTTTCTCCAAGGCCCACCACATGACATTCCGCGATATCTTATCATAGGCCTTCTCCAAGTCAATGAACACCATATGCAAGTCCTTCTTTTGCTCCCTATATCTCTCCATAAGTTATCGTACCAAGAAAATGGCTTCGATGGTCGACCTCCCAGGCATGAAACCAAATTGATTTTTGGTCACGCTTGTCATTCTTCTTAAGCAGTGCTCAATGAATCTCTCCCATAGCTTCATTGTATGGCTCATCAGCTTAATTCCACGGTAATTAGTACAACTCTGAACATCCCCCTTGTTCTTGAAGATTGGTACTAATATACTCCGTCTTCATTCTTCTGGCATCTTGTTTGCTCGAAAAATGAGGTTGAAAAGCTTGGTTAGCCATACTATCGCTATGTCCCCGAGACCTTTCCACACCTCAATGGGGATAGAATCAGGGCCCATCACCTTGCCTCCTTTCATCCTTTTTAAAGCCTTCTTCACCTCAGACTCCTGGATGCGCCGCACAAAACGCATGATGGTCTCATCAAAGGAGTCGTCCAGTTCAATGGTAGAACTCTCATTCTCCCCATTGAACAGCTTGTCGAAGTACTCCCGCCATCTATGCTTAATCTCTTCGTCCTTCACCAAGAGTTGGCCTGCTCCGTCCTTGATGCATTTGACTTGGCCAATATCCCTCGTCTTCCTCTCCCGGATCTTAGCCATCTTATAGATGTCCCTTTCACCTTCCTTCGTGCCTAACCGTTGGTAGAGGTCCTCATATGCCCGACCCCTTGCTTCACCAACAGCTCACTTTGTGGCCTTCTTCGCCATCTTGTACTTCTCTATGTTGTCTGCACTCCTATCCAGGTATAGGCGTCTGAAGAAATCTTTCTTCTCTTTAATCGCCTTCTGGACATCATCATTCCACCACCAAGTATCCTTATCTTTGCTTCTCCTTCCCCTGGACACTCCAAACTCCTCCGAGGCCACCTTACGAATGCAATTCGCCATCTTCATCCACACATTGTCCGCATCCCCTCCTGCCTCCTAAGGGCCTTCCTTAATTACCCTCTCCTTGAACACCTGAGTTACCTCTCCCTTGAGCTTCCACCACTTCGTTCTAGCGACCTTGGCACGCTTATCCCATTGGACACGAATCCGAAAGCGGAAGTCAGCAACCACCAGCTTATGCTGGGGTACAACACTCTCCCCAGGTATCACCTTATAGTCTAGGCACACACGCCTATCTTCTCTTCTCGAGAGGATGAAATCAATCTGGCTAGAGTGTTGGCCACTACTAAAAGTCACCAGATGTGATTCTCTCTTTCTAAAAAAATTGATGTGGAATGCTACCTAACATATTTATCAATGTAATTTTCTTTATTGTGGCATGAATGCTCAGATTCGAAAGATTCAAGACAAAAGTTTAATATTGACATAAAAATAATAATACTTCAAGCATACTAACAAAGCAATCATATCTTCTCAAAACAACATGGCCAAAGAAAGCTATCCCTACAAAATCATATAGTCTGGCTATGCTCTATCTTCACCACACAAAATATTTAAATCATGCACAACCCCGATGACAAGGCAAACAATTGTTTCATACTTTTGATGTTCTCAAACTTTTTCAATCTTCACGCAATACATGAGCGTGAGCCATGGATATAGCACTAAGGTGGAATAGAATATGGTGGTTGTGGAGAAGACAAAAAGGAAGAAGATAGTCTCACATCAACTAGGCGTATCAACGGGCTTTGGAGATGCCCATCAATGGATATCAATGCGAGTGAGTAGGGATCACCATGCAACAGATGCACTAGAGTTATAAGTGTATGAAAGCTCAAAAAGAAACTAAGTGGGCGTGCATCCAACTTGCTTGCTCACGAAGACCTAGGGCATTTTGAGGAAGCCCATCATTGGAATATACAAGCCAAGTTCTTATAATGAAAGTTCCCACTAGTATATGAAAGTGACAAAATAGGAGACTCTCTATCATGAAGATCATGGTGCTACTTTGAAGCACATGTGTCGTAAAAGGATAGTAACATTGCCCCTTCTCTCTTTTTATCTCATTTTTTGGGCCTTTTTTATGGCCTCCTTTTCTTTTCTTTTTTTTGTCCGGAGTCTCGTCCCGGCTTGTGGGGGAATCATAGTCTCCATCATCATTTCCTCACTCGGACAATGCTCTAATAATGATGATCATCACACTTTTATTTACTTACAACTCAAGAATTACAACTCAATACTTAGAACAAAATATGACTCTATGTGAATGCCTCCGGCGGTGTACCGGGATGTGCAATGAATCAAGAGTGACATGTATGAAAACATTATGAATGGTGGCTTTGCCACAAATACGATGTCAACTACATGATCATGCGAGGCAATATGACAATGATGATGCATGTCATAATAAACGTAACTGTGGAAAGTTACATGGCAATATATCTCAGAATGGCTATGGAAATGCCATAGTAGGTAGGTACGGTGGCTGTTTTGAGGAAGGTATATGGTGGGTGTATGGTATCGGCGAAAATTGCACGACACAAGAGAGGCTAGCAATGATGGAATGTGAGAGTTCGTATAATGCATGGACTCAACATTAGTCATAAAGAACTCACATACTTATTGCAAAAATCTATTAGTTATCGAAACGAAGTACTACGCGCATTCTCCTAGGGGGATAGATTGGTAGGGAAAGACCATCGCTCGTCCCCGACCGCCACTCATAAGGAAGACAATCAATAAATAAATCATGCTCCAACTTCATCACATAACGGTTCACCATACGTGCATGCTACGGGAATCACAAACTTTAACACAAGTACCTCTCAAATTCACAACTACTCTACTAGCACGACTCTATTATCACCATCTTCATATCTCAAAACAATCATAAAGAATCAAGCTTCTCATAGTATTCAATGCACTTTATATGAAAGTTTTTAATATATCCATCTTGGATGCCCATCATATTAGGACTAGTTTTATAACCAAAGCAAATTACCATGCTGTTCTAAAAGACTCTCAAAATAATATAAGTGAATCATGAGAGTTCAACAATTTCTATAAAATAAAACCACTGTCGTGCTCCAAAAAGATATAAGTGAAGCACATAGAGTATTCTAATAAATCACGATTCATGTGTGTCTCTTCCAAAAGGTGTGTACAACAAGGATGATTGTGGTAAACTAAAAAGCCAAGACTCAAATCATACAAGACGCTCCAAGCAAAACACATATCATGTGATGAATAAAAATATAGCCTCAAGTAAAGTTACCGATAGATGAAGATGAAAGAGGTGATGCCTTCCGGGGCATTGATATGTCTCCAACGTATCTATAATTTTTGATTGTTCCATGCTATTATATTACTTGTTTTGGATGTTTATGGGCTTTATTTTACACTTTTATATCATTTTTGGGACTAACCTACTAACCGGAGGCCCAACCCGAATTGCTATTTTTTTGCCTATTTCAGTGTTTCGAAGAAAAGGAACATCAAACGGAGTCCAAACAGAATGAAACCATTGGGAGCGATCTTTTTGGAACAAACGTGATCCAGAGGACTTGGAGTGGAAGTCAAGAAACAAGCGAGGCGGCCACAAGGGTGCCCGGCGCGCCCCTAGGGCTGGGCGTGCCCCCCACCCTCATGGGCCCTTCGATCGTCCACCGATGTACTTCTTCCTCCTATATATACACCCGTACCCCGAAAGCATCAGAGGCGACCATGAAAAACTATTTCCACCATCGTAACCTTATGTATCCGTGAGATCCCATCTTGGAGCCGTCGCCGGCGCTCCAATGGAGGGGGAATCCACCATGGAGGGCCTCTACATCATCTCTAAGGCCTCTCCGATAAGTTGTTAGTAGTTTACCACAGACCTTCGGGTCCATAGTTATTAGCTAGATGGCTTCTTCTCTCTCTTTGATTCTCAATAAAAAGTTCTCCTTCCTCTTCTTGGAAATCTATTCGATGTAACTCTTTTTGCGGTGTGTTTGTCGAGATCCGATGAACTGTGGGTTTATGATCAAGTTTATCTATGAGAAATATTTGAATCTCCTCTGAATTCTTTTATGTGTGATTAAGTTATCTTTGCAAGTCTCTTCGAATTATCAGTTTGGTTTGGCCTACTAGATTGATCTTTCTTGCAATGGGAGAAGTGCTTAGCTTTGGGTTCAATCTTGCGGTGTCCTTTCCCAGTGATTGCAGGGGCAGCAAGGCACATATTGTATTGTTGCCATCGAGGATAAAAAGATAGGGTTTATATCATACTGCTTGAGTTTATCCCTCTACATCATGTCATCTTTCTTTAAGCGTTACTCTATTGTTCATGATCTTAATACTCTAGATGCATGCTGGATAGCAGTCGATGTGTGGAGTAATAGTAGTAGATGCAGGCAGGAGTTGGTCTACTTGTCACGGATGTGATGCCTATATACATGATCATGCCTAGTTAATCTCATAACTATGCGCTTTTCTATCAATTGCTCGACAGTAATTTGTTCACCCACCGTAATAATTATGCTATCTTGAGAGAATCCACTAGTGAAACCTATGGCCCCCGGGTCTATCTCTTATCATGCAAGTTTTCAATCTACTTTTATTTGCATCTTTGCTTTTCCAATCTATATCATAAAATACCAAAAATATATTTATCTTATCTTATTATCTCTATCAGATCTCACTTCGCAAGTGGCTGTGAAGGAATTGACAACCCCTTTATTGCATTGGTTGCGAGTTCTTGTTTGTTTGTGTAGGTGCGTGGGACTTGTGAGGAGCCTCCTACTGGATTGATGCCTTGGTTCTCAAAAACCGAGGGAAATACTTATGCTACTGTGTTGCATCACCCTTTCCTCTTCAAGGAAAACCAACGCAAGCTCAATACGTAGCAAGAAGGATTTCTGGCGCCGTTGCCGGGGAGGTCTTCGCTCAAGTCAAGACATACCAAGTACCCATCACAAACTCATCTCCCTCACATTACATTATTAGCCATTTGCCTCTCGTTTTCCTCTCCCCCACTTCACCCTTGCCGTTTTATTCGCCCTCTCTTTCCCAATCTCCTCTCTCTTTCGTTTGCCTTTTTGTTTGCTTGTCTGTTGGATTGCTTGTCGCGATGGCGCAAGATAATACCAAATTGTGTGACTTTTCCAATACCAATAATAATGATTTCCTTAGTACTACGATTGCTCCTCTTAATGATGTTGAGTCTTGTGAAATCAATGCTGCTTTGCTAAATCTTGTTATGAAAGATCAATTCTCCGGCATTCCTAGTGAACATGCCGCTACCCATCTAAACAACTTTGTTGATTTGTGTGAGATGCAAAAGAAGAAAGATACTGATAATGATATTGTTAAATTGAAGTTATTTCCGTTTTCACTTAGAGATCGCGAAAAAATTTGGTTTTCGTCTTTGCCTAAAAATAGTATTGATTCATGGAATAAGTGCAAGGATGCCTTTATCTCTAAGTATTTTCCTCCCACTAAGATCATCTCTCTTAGGAACGATATTATGAATTTTAAACAACTGGATCATGAGCATGTTGCCCAATCTTGGGAAAGAATGAAATTGATGATTCGCAATTACCCTACTCATGGTTTAAATTTATGGATGATAATACAAAATTTTTATGCCGGATTGAATTTTGCTTCTAGAAATCTTTTAGATTCGGCCGCGGGAGGCACGTTTATGGAAATCACCTTAGGATAAGCTACTAAACTCCTTGATAATATTATGGCTAATTATTCTCAATGGCACACCGAAAGATCTACTAGTAAAAAAGTGCATGCTATAGAAGAAATTAATATTTTGAGTGGAAAGATAGATGAACTTATGAAATTGTTTGCTACTAAGAGTGCTCCTATTGATCCGAATGATATGCCTTTGTCTACTTTGATTGAGAATAATAATTAATGTATGGATGTGAATTTTGTTGGTAGGAATAATTTTGGTAACAATGCTTATAGAGGAAACTTTAATCCTAGACCGTTCCCTAGTAATTCCTCTAATAATTATGGAAATTCCTACAATAATTCTTATGGAAATTTTAATAAGATGCCCTCTGATTTATAAAATAGTGTGAAAGAATTTATGGTCTCTCAAAAGAATTTTAATGCCTTGCTTGAAGAAAAATTGCTTAAAGTTGATGAATTGGCTAGGAATGTTGATAGACTTTCGCTTGATGTTGATTCTTTGAAACTTAGATCTACTCCTCCTAAGCATGATATCAATGAGTCTCTCAATGCTATGAGAATTTCCATTGATAAGTGCAAAGAAAGAACCGCTAGATTGCGTGCCAAGAAAGATTGCTTTGTGAAGGCGTGTTCTTCTAGTTTCCATGAAAATAATGATGAAGATCTAAAAGTTATTAATATGTCCCCTATTAAATCTTTGTTTTGCAATATGAATCTTAATAATGATGGGACTCGAGATGAGTCAACTTTAATTAAAAGGCGTCCCAATGATTCAGAGTTTTTAGATCTTGATGCTAAATTTGGTAAAAGTGGGATTGGAGAGGTCAAGACTTTAAATAGAATAGAGCCCACTATCATGGATTTCAAGGAATTTAATTATGATAATTTCTATTTAATAGATTGTATTTCCTTGTTACAATCCGTGTTGAATTCTCCTCATGCTTATAGTCAAATTAAAGCCTTTACCAAACATATTGTTGATGCCTTGATGCAATCTTATGATGAAAAACTTAATTTGGAAGTTTCTATACCTAGGAAACTTAATGATGAATGAGAACCTACTATAAATATTAAAATTAAAGATTATGAGTGTTATGCTTTGTGTGATTTGGGTGCTAGTGTTTCCACAATTCTGAAAACTTTATGTGATATTCTAGGTTTCCATGAATTTGATGATTGCTCTTTAAATTTGCACCTTGCGGATTCCACCTTTAAAAAGCCTATGGGAAGGATCAATGATGTTCTTATTGTTGCAAATAGGAACTATGTGCCCGTATATTTTATCGTTCTTGACGTTGATTGCAATCTTTGATGTCCTATTATTCTTGGTAGACCTTTCCTTAGAACGATTGGTGCGATTATTGATACGAAGGAACGGAATATTAGATTCCAATTTACATTAAGGAAAGGCATGGAGCACTTTCCAATAAAGAAAGTCAAATTACCTTATGAATTTGTCATGCGAGCTACTTATGAATCAAATGCCAAAGATGGCACTATTTAGATCTATCCTCGCTTTTATGCCTAGCTTGGGGCGTTAAACAATAGCAGTAGTTGGGAGGCAACCCAATTTTATTTTTATTCCTTGCTTTTTGTTTATGTTTAATAATAAATTTTGCATCTACTTTCTGTTTAGATGTGTTTTCTTGTTTCAATTAGTGTTTGTGCCAAATAGAATCTATAGGATAACCTATGGTAAGAGTTAATTTGATTCTGCTGAAAAACAGGAACTTTGCGCTCAGGAGAAAAACTTCAATAAATCACAGAAACATGCTTTTGCGTTGATTATTTTTGCTGTAGATCAATAGACAAATTTCCTAGGACGTCCTATTTTGGTAGGAGTTTTGGAGTTCCAGAAGTATTTTAAAGTTACATATTGCTACAGACTGTTCTGTTTTTGACAGATTCTTCTTTTAGTGTGTTGTTTGCTTATTTTGATGCATCTATGGCTAGTATGTAGGGGTATGAACCATAGAGAAGTTGGAATACAGTAGGTTTAACACCAATATAAATAAAGAATGAGTTCATTACAGTACCTTATGTGGTTGTTTTTCTTTCTTGCACTAACGGAGCTTATGAGATTTCCTGTTGAGTTTTGTGTTGTGAAGTTTTCAAGTTTTGGGTAAAGATTTGATGGACTATGGAATAAAGGGTGGCAAAAGCCCAAGCTTGGGGATGCCCATGGCACCCCAAGATATTAAAGTATAACCAAAATCCTAAGCTTGGGGATGCCCCGGAAGGCATCCCCTCTTTCATCTTCGTCTATCGGTAACTTTCCTTGGAGCTATATTTTTATTCGCCACATGATATGTGTTTTGCTTGGAGCATCGTGTATGCTATTAGTCTTTTATTTTTAGTTTACCACAATCATCCTTTCTGTACACACCTATTGGGAGAGAAATACTTGATTTGAAATTTATTAGAATACTCTATGTGCTTCACTTATATCTTTTGAGCTAGATAATTTTCGCTCTAGTGCTTCACTTATATCTTTTAGAGCATGGCGGTGGCTTAATTTTGTAGAAATTGTTGATCTCTCTTGCTTCAGTTATATTATTTTGAGAGTCTCTTAGAACAGCATGGTATTTGCTATGGTTATAAAATTGGTCCTAAAATGATGGGCATCCAAGTTGGGTATAATAAAAACTATCATATAAGTGAATTGGATGCTATGATCAATTTGATACTTGATAATTGTTTTGAGATATGGAGGTAGTAATATTAGAGTCATGCTAGTTGGGTGATTATGAATTTAAAGAATGCTTGTGTTGAAGTTAGCAAGTCACGTAGCATGCACGTATGGTAAAAGTTGTGTAACAAATTTGAAACATGGGGTGTTCTTAGATTGTGCATCCTTATGAGTTTCGGTCGGGGACGAGTGATGGTCTTTTCCTACCAATCTATCCCCCTAGGAGCATGCACACAGTGCTTGGTTTTTGATGACTTGTAGATTTTTGCAATAAGTATATGAGTTCTCTGTGACTAATGTTGAGTCCATGGTTTATACGCACTTTCACCTTCCATCATTGCTAGCCTCTTCGGTACCGTGCATTGCCCTTTCTCAGCTTGAGAGTTGGTGCAAACTTCGCCGGTGCATCCAAAACCCGTGATACGATACGCTCTATCACACATAAACCTCCTTATATCTTCCTCAAAACAGCCACCATACCTACCTATTATGGCATTCCCATAGCCATTCTAAGATATATTTCCATGCAACTTTCCACCATTCCGTTCATCATGACACGCATCATCATTGTCATATTGCCTTGCATGATCATGTAGTTGACATCGTATATGTGGAAAAGCCACTATGCATAATTTTTCATACATGTCACTCCTGATTCATTGCCCATCCCGGTACACCGCCGGAGGCATTCATATAGAGTCATATCTTGTTCTAGTTTCGAGTTGTAATTCATGAGTTGTAAATAAATAGAAGTGTGATGATCATCATTATTAGAGCATTGCCCCTTAAAAAAGAAAAAAAAAGAAAATGAAAGGCCAAAGAAAAAAAGAAAAAAAGGCCAAAAAAAGGAGGCCCAAAAAAATAAAAATATAAAGGGGACAATGTTACTATCCTTTTCCACACTTGTGCTTCAAAGTAGCACCATGTTCTTCATATAGAAAGTCTTTTATGTTGTCACTTTCATATACTAGTGGGAATTTTTCATGATAGAACTTGGCTTGTATATTCCTACAATGGGCTTCCTCAAAATGCCCTAGGTCTTCATGAGCAAGCAAGTTGGATGCACACCCACTTAGTTTCTTTTGTTGAGCTTTCATACATTTATAGCTCTAGTGCATCCGTTGCATGGCAATCCCTACTCCTCATGTTGACATCAATTGATGGGCATCTCCATAACCCGTTGATTAGCCTCATAAATATGAGAATTTCTTTTTTTTCTCCACACAACCTCCATCATCATATTCTATTCCACCCATAGTGCTATATCCGTGGCTCACGCTCATGTATTGCGTCAAAGTTGAAAATGTTTGAGATTATTTAAGTATGAAACAATTGCTTGGCTTGTCATCGGGGGTGTGCAAGATGGGAGCATTTTTGTGCGACAAAAATGAAGCATAGCCTAACTATATGATTTTGTAGGAATGAACTTTCTTTAGCCATGTTATTTTGAGAAGACATGATTACTTTGATTAGTATGCTTGAAGTATTACTATTTTTAATGTCAATATGAACTTTTATTTTGAATCATTTGGATCTGAACATTCATGCCACAATAAAGAAAATTACATTAAGAATTATGCTAGGTAGCATTCCTCATAAAAAATTTTGTTTTTATCATTTACCTACTCGAGGACGAGCAGTAATTAAGCTTGGGGATGCTTGATACGTCTCCAACGTATCTATAATTTTGATTGTTCCATGCTATTATGTTACCTGTTTTGGATGTTTATGGGCTTTACTTTACACTTTTATACCATTTTTGGGACTAACCTACTAACTGGAGGCCCAGCCCGAATTGCTGTTTTTTTTGCCTATTTCAGTGTTTCGAAGAAAAGGAATATCAAACGGAGTCCAAACGGAATGAAACCTTTGGGAGTGATCTTTTTGGAACAAACGTGATCCATGGGACTTGGAGTGGAAGTCAAGAAACAAGCAACGCGGCCACGAGGGTGCCCGGCACGCCCCCCACCCTCGTGGGCCCCTCGATCATCCACTGACATACTTCTTCCTCCTATATATACACCCGTACCCCGAAAACATCAGAGGCGTCCATGAAAAACTATTTCCACCACCGTAACCTTCTATATCCGCGAGATCCCATCTTGGAGCCATCGCCGGCGCTCCGCCGGAGGGGGAATCCACCACGGAGGGCCTCTACATCATCTCCAAGGCCTCTCCGATGAGTTGTGAGTAGTTTACCCCAGACCTTCGGGTCCATAGTTATTAGCTAGATGGATTCTTCTCTCTCTCTTTGATTCTCAATACAAAGTTCTCCTTCCTCTTCTTGGAGATCTATTCGATGTAACTCTTTTTGCGGTGTGTTTGTCGAGATCCGATGAATTGTGGGTTTATGATCAAGTTTATCTATGAGAAATATATGAGTCTCCTCTGAATTCTTTTATGTGTGATTAAGTTATCTTTGCAAGTCTCTTCGAATTATCAGTTTGGTTTGGCCTAGTAGATTGATCTTTCTTGTAATGGGTGAAGTGCTTAGCTTTGGGTTCAATCTTGCGGTGTCCTTTCCCAGTGATAGCAGGGGCAGCAAGGCACGTATTGTATTGTTGCCATCGAGGATAAGAATATGGGGTTTATATCATATTGCATGAGTTTATCCCTCTACATCATGTCATCTTTCTTAAAGCGTTACTCTGTTCTTCATGAGCTTAATACTCTAGATGCATGCTGGATAGCGGTCGATGTGTGGAGTAATAGTAGTAGATGCAGACAGGAGTCGGTCTACTTGTCACGGACGTGATGCCTCTATACATGATCATGCCTAGATAATCTCATAACTATGCGCTTTTCTATCAATTGCTCGACAGTAGTTTGTTCACCCACCATAATAATTATGCTATCTTGAGAGAAGCCACTAGTGAAACCTATGGCCCACGGGTATATATCTTATCATACAAGTTTTCAATCTACTTTTATTTGCATCTTTAATTTTCCAATCTATATCATAAAATACCAAAAATATATTCATCTTATCTTATTATCTCTATCAGATCTCACTTTCGCAAGTGGCCGCGAAGGGATTGAAAACCCCTTTATTGCGTTGGTTGCGAGTTCTTGTTTGTTTGTGTAGGTGCGTGGGACTTGTGAGGAGCCTCCTACTGGATTGATACCTTGGTTCTCAAAAACTGAGGGAAATACTTACGCTACTGTGCTGCATCACCCTTTCCTCTTCAAGGAAAACCAACGCAAGCTCAAGACGTAGCAGGCATCCCCAAGCTTATGCTTTTGGTTGTCCTTGAATTTTACCTTGAGGTGCCTTGGTCATCCCCAAGTTTAGCTCTTGCAACTTCTTATTCCAAAGTCCATCAAATCCTTACCCAAAACTTGAAAACTTTATAACACGAAATTTGACAGAAAATCTCATGAGCTCCGTTAGTATACGAAAATAAATCACCACTTTAAGGTACTGTTTCGACCTCATTATTTATTTATATTGGTGTAATATCTACTGTATTCCAACTTCTCCATGGTTCATACCCCCGATACTATTCATAGATTCATCAAAATAAGCAAACAACACGCGAAAAACAGAATCTGTCAAAGACAGAACAATGTGTAGTAATCTATAACTCTAGAATACTTCTGTAAAAAAAAAGGGCAGCCCGGTGCATGTAGCTCCCGCTTGCGCAGGGTCCGGGGAAGGGTCCGACCACTTTGGGTCTATAGTACGCAGCCTTTCCCTACATTTCTGTAAGAGGCTGTTTCCAGGACTTGAACCCGTGACCTCTTGGTCACAAGGCAGCAGCTTCTGTAACTCCAAAAATCTATCAAAATTAGGAAAACCTAAGAAATTTGGGTACCAATCTAGAGTAAAAAGAATCAGATCAAAAACACGTTTCTGTGATTTTCAAAACTAATTTACTAAGCGCAAAAGTTTCTGATTTTCAGCAGGATCAACACAATGATCACTGTAAGCTATCCTAATGGTTCTACTTGTCACAAACACTAAATAAAACTTAAAACCACATCTAAACAGAGGCTATATGAGTTATTTATTACTAAACAGGAGCAAAAAGCAAAGAGCAAAAATAAAATTGGGTTGCCTCCCAACAAGCGCTATCATTTAATGCCCCTAGCTAGGCATAAAATGCGAATAGATCTAGGTATTGCCATCTTTGGTATGCAATCCATAAGTGGTTCTCATAATAAATCCATAAGGCTTTTCAATTTTCTTCCTAGGAAAGTGTTCCATTCCTTTCCTTAACGGAAATTAGAATCTAATGTTTCCTTCTTTCATATCAATAATTGCACAAATCGTTCTAAGGAAAAGTCTACCAAGAATAATAGGACATGTAGGATTGCAATCTATATCAAGAACAATTTAATCCATGGGCACATAATTCCTATTTTCAACAATGAGAACATCATTAATCCTTCCCATAGGTTTCTTAATGGTGGAATCCGCAAGATGCAAATTTAAAGAACAATCATCAAATTCACGAAAACCTAGCACATCACACAAAGTTTTTGGAATCGTGGAAACACTAGCACCCAAATCACACAAAGCATAGCATTCATAATATTTAATCTTAATATTAATAGTAGGTTCCCACTCATCATAAAGTTTTCTGGGGATAGAAACTTCTAGTTCATGATTTTCTTCCAAAGATTGCATCATAGCATCAACGATATGTTTAGTAAAAACTTTGCTTTGATTATAGGCATGAGGGGGATTTAACACAGATTGCAACAAGGAAATACAATCTATTAAAGAATAATTATCACAATTAAATTCCTTGAAATCCAAAAGAGTGGGTTCATTTCTACCTAAAGTTTTGACCTCTTCAGTCCCACTTTTATCAATTTTTGCATCTAGATCTAAAAACTCCGAATCAATGGGACTCCTTTTAAGTAAAGTTGACTCATCTCCAGTCCCATCTTTACCCAGATTCGTATTGGAAAACAAATATTTAATAGGAGTTGCATCAATAACTTTTAGATCTTCACCGTTATTATCATGAAAACTAGAAGAACACGCTTTTACAAACCAATCTTTTTTAGCACGCATCTTAGCGGTTCTTTCTTTGCACTCATCAATGGCAATTCTCATGGCCTTGAGAGACTCATTGATATCATGCTTAGGTGGGATAGATCTAAGTTTCAAAGAATCAACATCAAGAGAAATTCTATGCACGTTGCTAGCCAACTCATCAATCTTAAGCAATTTTTCTTCAATCAAAGCATGGAAATTCTTTTGCAAACTCATAAATTCTTTAACACTATTCTCAAAATCAAAGGGCATATTATTAAAATTTCCATAAGAGTTGTTGTAGGAATTACCATAATTATTAGAGGAATTACTAGGAAACGACCTAGGATTAAAATTGCCTCTATACACGTTGTTACCAAAATTTATCCTACCAACAAAATTCACATCCATAGATTAATTATTATTCTCAATCAAAGTGGACAAAGGCATATCATTAGGATCATAAGAAACACTTTATTAGCAAATAGTTTCATAAGTTCATCCATCTTTCCACTCAAAACATTAATCTCTTCAATCGCATGAACTTTTTTACTAGTGGATCTTTCGGTGTGCCATTGAGAATAATTAACCACAATATTATCTAGGAGCTTAGTAGCTTCTCCTAAAGTGATTTCCATAAAAGTGCCTCCCGCGGCCGAATCTAGAATATTTCTAGAAGCAAAATTCAATTCGGCATAAAAAAATTGTATAATCATCCACAAATTCAAACCATGTGTAGGGCAATTACGTATCATCAATTTCATTCTCTCCCAAGATTGTGCAACATGCTCATGATCAAGTTGCTTAAAATTCATAATATCATTCCTAAGGGAGATGATCTTAGCGGGAGAAAAATACTTAGAGATGAAAGCATATTTACACTTATTCCACGAATCAATACTATTTTTAGGCAAAGTTGAGAACCAAGTTTTAGTAGGATCTCTAAGCGAAAACGGAAATAGATTTAATTTAACAATATCATTATCCACATATTTCTTCTTTTGCATATCGCAAAAATCAACAAAATTGTTTAGATGGGATGCGACATCTTCACTAGGAAGGCCAGAAAATTGATCTTTCATAACAAGATTTAGCAATGTGGCATTGATTTCACAAGATTTAGCATTAGTAGTAGGAGCAATCGGAGTTCTAATAAAATCATTGATGTTGGTGTTGGAAAAGTCACACAATTAGTATTATCTTGAGCCATCGTGACAAAGCAAACAATCCAACACACAAGCACACACGAAGCAAGCAAAAAGTGGCGAATGGAAGAGGGGCGAAGAAAAGGCAAAGGTTTTCGAAAAAAAATTAGAAGTGGGGGAGAGGAAAATGATAGGCGAATGGCGAATAATGTAGTGCAAGGGAGAAGAGTTTATGATGGGTACTTGGCATGGCTTGACTTGACATATATCTCCCGACAACAGCGTCAGAAATCCTTCTTGCTACCTCTTGAGCTTGCGTTGGTTTTCCCTTGAAGAGGAAAGGGTGATGCAGCAAAGTAGCATAAGTATTTCCCTCAATTTTGAGAACAAAGTATCAATCGAGTAGGAGACAATGCACAAGTCACTCAAGACCTAAACAAACAATCAACAACTTGCACGCAACGCGATAATGGGGTTGTCAATCCCTTCACGATCACTTGCAAAAGTGAGATCTGATATAGATGGATAAATGGTAAAGTAAATATTTTTGGTATTTTTGGTTTATAGATCACAAAGTAAAAGATTGCAAAATAGTAGACCGGAAAATGAGAAGATGTAAACGAGATTAAATAATATGGAAAAGAGACCCGGGGCCCATAGATTTCACTAGTGTCTTCTCTTAAGATAGCAAATATTACGGTGGGCGAACAAATTACTGTCGAGCAATTGATAGAAAAGCACATGGTTATGATGATATCTAAGGAAATGATCATGAACATAGGCATCACATCCGTGTCAAGTAGACCAACTCCTGCATGCATCTACTACTATTACTCCACACATCGACCGCTATCCAACATGCATCTAGAGTATTAAGTTCATAAAGAACGGAGTAACACATTAAGTAAGATGACATTATGTAGAAGAATTAACTCAAGGAATATGATGAAAACCCCATCTTGTTATCCTTGATGGCAACAATACAATACGTGCCTTGCTGCCCCTACTGTCACTTGGAAAGGACACCACAAGATTGAACCCAAAGCTAAGCACTTCTCCCGTTGCAAGAAAGATCACTCTAGTAGGCCAAACTAAACTGATAATTCAAAGAGACTTGCGAAGATATCACATCATGCATATAATAATTCAGAGAAGAACCGAATAATATTCATAGATAATCTGATCATAAATCCACAATTTTTCGGATCTCGGCAAACACACCGCAAAAGAATATTAATGTAACATCCCATTTTTCAATTCAAATGTTATTTATAGATCATTCATATGCATCCATGATTTATGCATTTTTGTTGCTTTGTTTTAGTTGCATTTTGATCCAAGAGACCTTAAGCAACTCAAGGACCAATTTGAGAGAGTTGGAGGTTTCACAAAAATCCATTTTTGATTTATCAAAATCTAGTAAATTGGATCAAATTGTTTTTCCAAATTCTTATCCAATTATTATAAAATAAAGAGAGAAGATAAAATGAATTCTTCAAAATCAACAAAGAAATATTGGAAATTGAATTTCGAATTTTTGGAGAGTTTATTTGATTTTATTCGCTAGTTTATTTATTTGTTTGTGGAGTAATTAGTACTATAATGTTTGTTTTTAGTTTAGGCATTTAGGCCCAGAATTTTTTTCACTAGGTCACTAATAAGGCAATATTATTATGTGAATTTTTCTGGTAATTCTAGGGTATTATTTATATTTATTTTAGCGTGTTTTGTCTCTCTGAAAAATTGTTTAAAAAAGTTTACAGCCGAACTGGGCCGGCCTAGCTAGCACCAACTGCGGTCCAGCCATTGTCGCCCGTGCGATCGACTCCCTCTGGAGTCCGGCCATGCCACGCCACCGCCGCCGACGGATTCCGACCCGGACTCCAAGCCGCCGCCGCCTCCTTTTGCCCCTCCCGCAAGCCGCCGCACCCCGGCCTCCTATATATACCGGGGCGACCTGGCACCCTCCTCCTCACAACGCGCCGCG
>NC_041391.1:593642026-593677283 GCF_002162155.2 Triticum dicoccoides
CTGCACACCGCCCGCGCCGCCGCACGCCCCCGCCGCCGTGCCGCACCCCGCCGCCGACCGCAGCCGCTGTCTGCCGCCGTTGCCGGAGCCCCGCCGCCACCTTCCCCGCATGCAACCGCCGCCGCCACCATCTACTCCGTCACCATCGAACGCTGCCACCGCCGGTAGACCCCCGATCCTATCTCGACCGTCGGATTTAGATCCGACGGATTAGATCACTTCTCTGTTTTTTCCAACATTCTAATTAGCGAGCGTTCGCTCGTTAGCTTCTATTAGCGAACGTTTTCGTTTTGTAGGGTTCTGTAGCGAACGTTCGTTCGATAGGATTTTTCTTTTTATTTTAGTTTTGTGACAGGGACCTATTCATAGTTTTATTTTTATAGATTAGTCCCTCCACTTCAAACTACCACAACTTTTTGCTCGTTTGTCCAAATTCGACGAAACCAATGCTAAAATCTTTAGAGCGATCTCATCCATCCAGTAAACCAACTTGAACATGTTTTTTGTATATTTAAATTTTGAGTTTAGGTCAGATTTGAATTTGATCTTGTTTTGTTCGAATCTTGAGTTTCGTAGCTCCATTTGAGTTGATTCTTTTTGTAAATTCGTAGCTAATCACATGTACCTACTACTAAGTTCTAATCCACATAAATATAATCCTGTTAAAATTTGTTTTCTGTTTAGATTAGTTATTTGCTTGTTTTCGAGTTTTCTGGATATTCTCTTCGTTTTCTCCTTGCATCATATGCTTGAGTCCTTATGTATGCTATTGTTTGTTTACGCTGGATTTTCCGGAGTACATAGCTTGTTACTATGAATCCTAGAGTTGTCCGAACATCAGAAAGTCAAGTTACACTTTGATCATACTTTTCAATACCCAGTTTTACTATGCATTAGTTTTACCCCTCAAAGATTTGCATGAGTAGGATTGGGAACATGTGGTTTGGTTGTAGTACTTGAGGAAGGAACCTATTACCTTTGATCACCCCGGGAATATACGTTATTTTCTTATATTTCTTAGCCATGCTCGTAGACGGGGATTGGTTTGTGATATTCATGAAAGTTGTGACAGATAATAATTTTGGACAACTTTAAGGTGGCAACTTTAATACACATCCGGGTGGATTGTTTGGGGCACTTGGAGAAACCAGTGCTTGCCCATGGGAATCCCGGAGTACCCATGTGATTTTCCCTCCGTTCGCCACCTAGGCTCAAAGGGATCATATGATATTTCATGCCTAGAAACTTTCGTGTGCAACCACAAGCCATTATGGGCTCTGGCATAGTTGAGTAAGTTGTCTGAGATCTTGAAGAGGTGGACTAGAAGATGTAGGGGAAAGTAGGTGTCGGTGTCAAAACCGGCGGATCTCGGGTAGGGGGTCCCGAACTGTGCGTCTAGGCGGATGGTAACAGGAGACAAGAGACACGATGTTTTACCCAGGTTCGGGCCCTCTTGATGGAGGTAAAACCCTATGTCTTGCTTGATTAATATTGATGATGTGTGTTACAAGAGTAGATCTACCACAAGATCAAGGAGGCTAAACCCTAGAAGCTAGCCTATGGTATGATTGTTGTTCGTCCTACGGACTAAAGCCATCCGGTTTATATAGACACCGGAGAGGGCTAGGGTTACACAGAGTCGGTTACAATGGTAGGAGATCTACATATCCGTATCGCCAAGCTTGCCTTCCACGCCAAGGAAAGTCCCATCCGGACACGGGACGAAGTCTTCAATCTTGTATCTTCATAGTCTTGGAGTCCGGCCGATGATGATAGTTCGGCTATCCGGACACCCCCTAGTCCAGGACTCCCTCAGTAGCCCCTGAACTAGGCTTCAATGACGACGAGTCCGGTGTGCATATTGTCTTCGGCATTGCAAGGCGGGTTCTTCCTCTGAATAATTTATAGAAGATTGTGAACACCAGGATAGTGTCCGGCTCTGCAAAAATAAATTCCACGCACTACCGTAGAGAGAATAATATTACACAAGTTCAATCTACTGACGTATTTTGCGGCGTGACGTCACACCACTACCAGGCTTTTACTAGAATCATTTTTATTGTACCACCTCAGCGCGTTTAGCGAAGCGGTTTCCTTGGCACGTCTTGTCGAAGCAGAGATCGTGTTCCCCTTATTCCGAGATTCCCATCAATACGGATGTGGGTAACCCAACCGCGCCATTGATTGCGGCGCTTGGGGGATAAGCGAGTTTTATCAGGCCAGTGGGGACTCATGTTTTCGGCCGCCCATATAAGGGGATAAAGATCCAACCCTTTTACATGCGCCTTCTTCCTCCTTGGCTTATCCATCTCTGCGAACTCGAGCTCCAGCGCCCTAGTCCGCACTCCTCACCTCAACCTTCTCCAACTATGTTCGGAGCGGGAGGCAAGTGGATGGCCTCCTCCGTCACGGAGGGGCAGATCCAGAAGCTTCGCAACGCCGGATATTTGTCCAGCAACATCGCGCACCGGCTCCCCGATGAGGGAGAGCTCATCCCCACCCCCAAGCCCCATGAGAGGGTAGTATTTCTTCCCCATTTCCTCCACGGACTGGGCTTCCCGCTTCATCCCTTTGTCCGGGGGCTCATGTTCTACTACGGCCTGGATTTCCATGATCTGGCCCCGAATTTCATCCTCAACATCTCGGCGTTTATCGTCGTGTGTGAGGCCTTCCTCTGCATCCAGCCCCACTTCGGCTTGTGGCTCAAGACCTTCAGTGTGAAGCCGAAGGTTGTGAAGGGCAGCCAAGCGGAGTGCGGAGGCGCCATGGTGGGCAGGATGTCCCACATTACTTGGCCGGAGGGCACTTTCGTGGAAACCATCAAGGGGTGGCAATCGAGGTGGTTCTACATCACCAAGCCGCATGACCCTGAATGGGCAGCGGCCCTCGAATTCAGATCCGGCATCCCTACACGGCTCACCTCTTGGAAAGAGAGTGGCCGGATCTGGGGTGATTCGGAGGAGCTGAACGGACTCCAAGCCTGTATCCAAAAGCTGGTGGACAAGAAACTCAAGCTTGTCAACGTAGTCCAGGTCATGCTCATCCACCGGATTCTCCCGTGCAATGACGGGGTTTCAACATGTGGGAGTTTGATCCGGCGCAGCACCAGACTCTGAGCGGGCTCTTCGACACTATGTACGAAGATGTCTGGGAGGTGCTGTTCAATGGCGCCGAGGCTCTCGCATCCGCTACCGAAGATCGCGGACTCAGCTCGCAGCATCCGGCTGATGAGGTAAGTGATTTTGTCCTTTACGAAACGCTCGTTTTCCATAGTTTGACTCTATGCGGGATCTAAACACCCTTTACCTTTGACAGGACTGGCTGGTGAAGGCCGAGCGGACTATCTGTCCGGCCCCATTGCCAGAGGACCCAGCGGACGCCCGCCCAGAGGACCCAGAAGAAGGCCAAGAAGAAGGCCACGGGGATTCGGAAGAGTTCCCGTTTTCAGGTGCTATCGGATGACGACTCCGAGGCCGACTCCTCTCACCAAGGTGAGGAGGAGAAGAAGAAAGCCTCTCCCCCAGTGGGGGGAGAGAAGAAAAGGAAGGCCTCCCCAACGAGGGAGGCCGAAGGGTCCAAGAAGGGAAAAACTCTTCCCCCGGTCTGCTCTGCCAACGCCAGTGACGACGATGAGGGCTGGCCTCCAAGGGCCAAGCCCCTGGCGAGATCGTGAGTATCCGGACTCCCGAATAACTTCATGGTTTTTCTTTTTTGCCACACAATGTCTTTCTAATGCCGCATACAACCCTGCAGTCCGCCCAAGGACGATCTTCCCGCTTCGTCGAGCGGGTCCTTAGGTGCGTCGGATATGGATTCTCTTCCGACCGCCTCCACCCCCCGTGACACGGACGATGCCGAGGTGGGATCCCAGGAAGGGACCCTCCAGGAGGAGGAGGCCCCAGAGGTGTCACAGGACAACCTCCCGGACTTTGCACCGGACTCGGCTCCGGATCCCATAGTGGCTCCGGAGTCCGGCGGGCGGCCCCTTCATAAGAAGGGCAAGACCGTGACACCGGCAGCCTCCGTCCAACCGGAGGCGCCGGATAGCTTGCTGGAGGCGCT
The DNA here is from genome assembly GCF_002162155.2 of Triticum dicoccoides. Lineage (NCBI taxonomy): Eukaryota > Viridiplantae > Streptophyta > Magnoliopsida > Poales > Poaceae > Triticum > Triticum dicoccoides. The sequence goes on from NC_041391.1 coordinate 593,646,089, forward strand.
CAATGGCGCCTCCATCGAAGAGGAACACCGCACTGTTATGAGTGCGGTGATTCAGAAGGTGCAGCTCGCCAAGAGCGGGCTGACCGAAGCCTGCAGCAGCCTTCTAACAGGCTTTGAGGTAAGAATTTTGATATATGTAAAATAGTACCGCATAGACAGTAGCCCCTGATGCTCGGTTCGGTGTTCGGAAAGAAAAGCCGGACTGAGGATCTAATAAGATATACACAGGAGTCATAAAAAATATGTCAATATGGGACTGCAGGCTGCACTGCTGACCTCTTCCGCACTGACTGCGGAGGTCAATACTTTGAAGGAAAGGCTCGAGCGGTCCGAGAACGAGCTCGGCCGTGCCAAGACGCAGCTCAAGGACAAGGAAGGTGAGTAACACCTTATTAAAATCGTACCTTACAGACAAGGATTTTGGTTGCAAAAGGAAATACAAGGATAACGTGGGTATTGCAGGGGCCTCTAACGAGGTGGCGACCCTGAAAGAGGCGGTGGCCGCGGCCGAACGCAATGCGGCCGTGGAGCGCACCGAGCGAGAGAAGCAGGAGGCGCGGGTGGCGGAGGTACAACAAGAGCTCCAGGATCTCGTGCAAAAACATGAGAGCCTGGAGCGTGACTCGTAGACTCGAGAGTCTGATCTTGCAACGGCTCTTGAGAGTGCCAAAGCCGCTAAGGCCGAAGCCTACAAGGCCCTCCAGGAAATCGAGTCATTGAAGAAAATAGTAGCGGGTAAGGCATTTTTCATGCAAAGTAAGCATGTGAGTGTTAATTACCTGTTGCTTACCCGGATTCGGAGCTCTCCAGGAGCGTTCGCAGATCTTCCTCGCAGCGTGTCCAATGCTGTCGCGTTCTACCGGGCCGAGGAGGGGAGCTCAACGGAGAAGGTCTTCTGGTCTCAGTATGCTGAGGCCGGACATCCGGTGCCCCTTAGCGACCAGCTGAAGCAGCTGGTCGAGCTCCACAAGGCGGCCGAACAGGCCATGAAGGGCCTCATAGTTCGGCTGTGGCCTAAGGAGGCCATGCCTAGGAGCTACTTCGGCCTGGTGCGGCGGCTGGTGGATGCATGCCCGTGGGTTGAAGTCATCAAGCACTCCGGCTGTATTGAAGGTGCCCATCGGGCCCTTGCCCGCGCAAAGGTGCACTGGGGCAAGATGGATGCCCAGAAGCTCGTGACGGACCCGCCACCGGAGGGCAAGGAGCATCGCACGCCCGAGATGTATTATAAGAGTGTGCTGAAGGGTGCCCGCACTATTGCGGGCGAGTGCTCCAAAGATGTAATATTTGAGTGGACTCGCGTTCTGTTATCCTGTGCGCTGAAAACTTAGTTCATATGCGCTAAGCAACGCTTTTTAATTTAAAATATTACCTTCTGTGCGGCTGTTTATCAAATCTGAGAGATGGCAAGTCTTTGGCTTCAGCCCCCATGCCACGAGTGCTGGGGTGTTCGGGATAAATTTGAGCACTCTTGTTCCCATATTTGGGTCCATCTAGGGAGGCGCTCAACACAACGAACAAGGCAACCGGACTTATAATGCTTGAACACTCTCACTTAGCCATAGAATTCTATAATTTTAAATTTTGGTGAAGCCCCTAGTCTTCGGAAGGCCGAATTTGGGGCGCTATCCAGGCCTGGGCCGGACAAAGTCGGCTCCTCGCTCTAAGCGGCATAAGTCTTTAAGGACTCGCAAAAAACCTCTCGAACGGCGACCAGCTCTCGCCTCATCATGACGGTCAGTTTTAGCTTTCTCCACTGAGGCGTTAACCCAGCTCAACTGGGGCGCAATCGCAGTGGTTCTCCCAGTGCTACCTTAGCCGATACAACAGAACGTAAGGTACCAAAACATGGGAGCCGGGCAAACCCAACTATTGACCCAAGACATGATTCGGAGCTGATGCATATAATGCTATAAGTTCGGGGTGCCGCACTTGTGAAAGTGTTCGGACTTATCACACCATGATTCAGGAAACATAAGCCCCTGGTGTATTTAGCCGTACCAAAACGTACGGATGCGAGATGTCACAAATGAACATATGTATAAAAGAGAAATGCAATTGGAAGCAAAAAGGTGCTGCATTACTTATTCAAGAAAAACTGCTGTGAGTGCAGAACGATACAAATGGTGCGATAAGCAAGGGATGGGACTGTAAAACATGCCCCCCTCCAGGGGTAGGCTATGGAATGGTGCGTAAAACAGATTAAATGCTCATAATGGAGACCACCTGGATATTCGTTGTAGCTTTATCCTTCCCTGGCTGTTGCATCGTGAGTTCGGCAAGTCTGCTGCCGGACAGGGCCTCTGACGAATGGAGTCCTGTGGGTAAAAATAAAAAGGAAGAAAAAAAGAATGACACACTTGAAAGCCCCTGGTGTGGTTGAGCCGCATCTGGGCCTATCGTGGTCGTGCCCCTCTCCCCATGCCCATGGTATCTTCAGAGCGTAATTGTGTACGCGAAGGACATGTCTTGACGTTTTGCAGGGGCTGGGGTTGCGGGCCGCACTGCTATGTGTGCTCGGAATGTGCCAGGTGGTCTTGTTGTATGTTACTCCACGCGCGTTTAGCCGTGTCCGGTCGCTTAACGGCCGGACTCGAAAATTGCCTTAAGAGGCTGCACTGTACTTCTGCCGCGAGAGCCGCTGTATGTTCCTCCGTTCGGAGAGAGCGTTCAGTGTTTCCGTTGACCGTGATGACCCCTCGAGGGCCTGGCATCTTGAGCTTAAGGTATGCATAGTGCGGCACCGCGTTGAACTTTGCAAACGCGGTACGTCCAAGCAGAGCATGCTAGCCGCTGCGGAACAAAACTATGTCAAAGATTAACTCCTCGCTTCGGAAGTTATCCGGGGATCCGAAGACCACTTCCAGTGTAACTGATCCTGTACAATTGGCTTCTACACCTGGTATGACGCCTTTAAAGGTCGTCTTGGTGGGTTTAATCCTTGAGGGGTCTATGCCCATTTTGTGCACTGTGACCTGATAAAGCAGGTTCAGGCTGCTGCCGCCGTCCATCAGGACTCTGGTGAGGTGGAATCCATCGACGATTGGGTCTAGAACCAATGCGGCGAATCCGCCATGGCGGATGCTGGTGGGGTGGTCCCTTCGGTCAAAAGTGATCGGGCAGGAAGACCATGGATTGAACTTCGGGGCAACTGGCTCCATCGGGTATACATCCCTGAGTGCACGCTTCCGCTCCCTTTTGGGTATGTGCGTTGCGTATATCATGTTCACTGTCCGCACCTGTGGGGGGAAACCCTTCTGTCCTCTATTGTTCGGCGGTCGGGTCTCTTCCTCGTCATCGCTAGGCAGCCCCTTGTCATTGTTTTCGGCAATTAACTTGCCTGCCTGCTTGAATACCCAACAGTACCTGTTGGTGTGATTAGCTGGCTTTTCGGGGGTGCCGTGTATCTGGCACAAGCGGTCGAGTATTCGGTCCAAATTGGACGGACCCGGAGTAGTTCTTTTGAATGCCTTTTTTCGCTGACCGGGTTTAGAGCCTCTGAATCCGGCATTGACTGCCGTATCCACACTATTGTCGCCGTTGATGCAGCGTTTGTTTTTGTTACGACGCGACCTGCCATTACTGTCCTTGATATCCGGACTGCCAGAATTTTTGCTGAGGTTGTTGCTGCATGCTAGCCAGCTGTCCTCACCCGCGCAGAAGCGGGTCATGAGTGATGTGAGGGCTGCCATGGATTTCGGCTTTTCCTGTCCCAGGTGCCGGGCAAGCCACTCGTCGCGGATATTATGGTTGAAGGCTACAAGGGCCTCCGCATCCGGACAGTCGACGATTTGGTTTTTCTTGGTTAAGAACCGTGTCCAGAATTGTCTGGCCGATTCGTCTGGCTGCTGAATTATGTGGCTTAGGTCATCAACGTCTGGTGGTCGCACATACGTGCCTTGGAAGTTATCGAGGAATGCGGCTACCAGGTCTTCCCAAGTCCCAATTGACTTTGCTGGCAAGCTATTAAGCCAATGCCGGGCTGGTCCTTTAAGCTTGAGGGGGAGATATTTGATGGCGTGAAGATCGTCACGGCAGGCCATGTGGATGTGAAGGAGATAGTCTTCGATCCAAACCGCGGGGTCTGTTGTGCCATCGTAAGATTCAATATTCACGGGTTTAAACCCTTCAGGGATTTGATGATCCATTACTTCATCTGTGAAGCATAGTGGGTTTGCGGCACCTCTGTACTGGGCGATATCACGACGGAGCTCAAAAGGGCTTTGTCTATTTTGTTCGGCCCGGCCGAACTTACTGTGTCCGGCGCGACGATTGTCGTCATGTATCATGGGGCGCCCACGCGATCCATAGATCGATCTTGATTGTCTTGCCCTATCCTCCAATATATCTCGCAAGTCCGGAGCGTTCCCCTGTGGCCTTGTGCTTTTCGAGGGATGCCGGGGTACGGGTTTAGTGAAGGGCCTAGAGGCCTCTCTGTCGCGACCACGAGGTGGTCGGTCAGCCGTATTGTCTCCTGGTGATGCGGGTTCATACGCCTCCTCCTCTAATTGGGGGAGCAGCTTGCGTTTAGGGTAGCTTTTGGAGGGGCGCTCGAGCTCATGCTCTTCGGCCGCGAGGACTTCAGTCCATCTGCCGGCTAGCAGATCTTGATCAGCTCTAAGCTGTTGCTGCTTTTTCTTGAGGCTGTTCGCCGTGGCCATAAGCCTGCGTTTAAAATGCTCTTGTTCGACGGGATCCTCAGGCACGACGAATTCATCATCGTCGAGGCTTGCCTCGTCTCCGGAGGGAGGCATGTAATCCTCTACCTCTTCTTCTGTCGCTCTCTCATGAGGGCTGGCATCTCCGTCCTCCTGCGCTGGATCTTGCTGGAGTGGGTTGTCTTCGGCACTGTCCGGTGTAATATTATCTCCGGTGCCTGAATCTTCGTTCTTCCTGTGGCGGGATTTAGAGTGGCGCCGCTGACGCCGGCGCTTGGGCTGTTTCTTGGAGGGGTCATCCTCCGCTGTTCCTTTGCCATTCCCATCCTTTGGGATATCCACAATGTATATGTCATATGATGAGGTGGCTTTCCAGTGCCCGGTGGGTGCTGGTTCTTGGTCGTCTCCGGCATCGTCGTCCATACCGTCGATGTCTTCGGAGTCGTAGTCTAGCATGTTGGTTAGATCGTCGACGGTGGCTACCAAGTGGGTGGTGGGTGGGTTTTGAATTTCTTCATCATCCGCATCCCAACCGTCCTGGCCGCAGTCCGGCCAGGGCTCTCCTGATAACGAGAGATACTTTAGGGAACTCAAGATGTCGCCGAAAGGTGAGTGTTGAAAGATGTTCGCTGCGGTGAACTCCATGATCGGCGCCCGATCAGATTCGATCGGAGGGGGCGCGGGAGGTTCGGAGTCCGGCAAGGAGTCCGGCTCCTCGGAGTCACGAGCTTCATGAGGGACAAGGTCAATGTTCGGCTCTATCGCCGTAGAGGTTGCAGCCCCCGAGGCGGTGTCTAGCCATCCGTCCTCGACCTGTGCAGCCGGCTCCGAATTTAAGATCGGAGCGGGCTCGAGTGCGGCCTCCAGGGTACTGTCCGGCTGCAGAGCGAAATCATGCTCGCCGTGATAGTGCGGCACGCTCGGCTGTGGCTCGAATCCATCGAGGATCAAGTCCCCGCGGATGTCAGCCGTGAAGTTCAAACTTCCAAATCTGACCTGACAGCCAGGGGCGTAACTTTCGATCTGCTCTAGATGGCCAAGCGAATTGACCCGCAGTGCAAAGCCGCCGAATACGAAGATCTGTCCGGGGAGGAAGGTCTCACCCTGGACTGCGTCGTTGATGATGATCGAAGAAGCCATCAAGCCTATTGGTGACGACACAGAGGAACTCTCAATGAAAGCACCAATGTCGGTGTCAAAACCGGCGGATCTCGGGTAGGGGGTCCCGAACTGTGCGTCTAGGCGGATGGTAACAGGAGACAAGGGACACGATGTTTTACCCAGGTTCGGGCCCTCTTGATGGAGGTAAAACCCTATGTCCTGCTTGATTAATATTGATGATGTGTGTTACAAGAGTAGATCTACCACGAGATCAAGGAGGCTAAACCCTAGAAGCTAGCCTATGGTATGATTGTTGTTCGTCCTACGGGCTAAAGCCATCCGGTTTATATAGACACCGGAGAGGGCTAGGGTTACACAGAGTCGGTTACAATGGTAGGAGATCTACATATCCGTATCGCCAAGCTTGCCTTCCACGCCAAGGAAAGTCCCATCCGGACACGGGACGAAGTCTTCAATCTTGTATATTCATAGTCTTGGAGTCCGGCCGATGATGATAGTTCGGCTATCCGGACACCCCCTAGTCCAGGACTGCCTCAGTAGGTGTACCGGTCTACCCAGAGTAGGGAGTTAATGCTTCAGAAAGACTATGTCTCGATTTTCCGATCATGGATGCGGTCGAGTCTTGTGGGGAAAAGTGCGCAACCTCTGCAGAGTGTACAAACTAATCATGGTTAGCCGTGTCCCCGGTTATGGACAAAATTGAGTATCTGGAAGTGGATATTTTGTTGATCTCATTACTCTATTTAATTAATGTAGTGGGTTTAATGATGATACTTGATTTTTAATGGTGGGATTGAGTTGGAGGAACCTTCTCAATATTGGTATAACTTTGTAGTAAATAAAATTTATTCCTTTGTTGTAGGGAAAAATTAGCTTTATGCAAAATTAAGCTTAGAGCCTCCACCAGCCAAATATGCATGTAGATATAGTTTCTTTCATTCATTTTTTCTCTACAGTGTAACTTTGCCAGCATATTCCATGTGCTGACCTAGACGACTGTAACATCTCATCTTGCAGACTTTACCGACGAAGAATAAGGTGCGCTAGGTCATCGTCATACACTCAGCTATGCCGTTGGAGTTTGATGAACTCATTTATCTTTGAAGCTTCCGCAATTACTTTATTTAGGTGGCCTTTAGCCATATTATTTTTATAATAAATACTCTTTATGACGACCTCGATGTAATAAGTGTGTGATTGAACTCTGTTATAATTCCTCGAGTACTGTGTGTGTCAGCATACCGATCCAGGGATGACACTTAAGCAAAGAGACTTCGATCCATTGGGATCGTGGTCGCTACAATTAATCGAATAGATTTCCAAGAACATCGAGGAGAACATGGTATTGAGAATCAAAGAGAGAGAAGAAGCCATCTAGCTAATAACTATGGACCCGAAGGTCTATGGTAAACTACTCACGCTTCATTGGAGAGGTAATGGTGTTGATGTATAAGCCCTCCGTGATCAAATCCCCCTCTGGCAAGACGTCGGAAAAGGTCCCTAGATGAGATCTCACGCGTACAGAAGGTTGCGGCGGTGGAAAAGTGGTCTTGTTACTCTCTTGGATGTTTTCTGGGTATAAGAGTATATATAGGCGAAGGAACTAGGTCAGGGGAGCTACGAGGGCCCCACGAGGGTGGGGGGCGCACCCTACCCCCTGGGCGTGCCCTCCCGCCTCATGTTCTCCTTGTTGCGTCTCCGACTTCATCTCCAAGTCTTCTGGTTTCATTTCGGTCCAAGAAAGATCATCGCGAAGGTTTCATTCCGTTTGGACTCTGTTTGGTATTCCTTTTCTTTGGAACTCTAAAATAGGCAAAAAAAAAAAAATGGCACTGGGCCCTCGGTTAAAACGTTAGTCCCAAAACTAATGTAAATTACCTTATAAATGTCTATTAAACATCCAAAACAGATAATATAATAGCATGGAACAATCAAAAATTACAGATACGTTGGAGACGTATCAGTCATCAATGAAGCTAACATAATATGCATGTTTACCAACAGAAATAGGAGCAGGGCCCCACACATCAGAAAATATGAGTTGCAACGGTTTGGTAGAGACACTAGTCGAGATAGGATATGGTAAGTGATGACTTTTGGCTCTTTGGCACGAATCACAAATTGTTTCAGAATTATGCTCTCCAACAATTGAGAATTTATTTTTGCTAAGTACTTGCTTGAGAATAGTAAAGGAAGGATGACCTAAACGGGTATGCCATCGCTCTAAGGAGAGTCTAATGGTAGTACAAACTTGTTTATTGAATCTGCTAACTTTGTGAATCAATGGGTAGACTCCATCCATGCATCTACCTCGGTAGAGGATTTTCCTCGTGACCTAATCCTTGATCAAGAAAAAGAAGGGGTGAAATTCTAAAAACACATGATTGTCAAGAGCAATACGATGAACAAATAAGAGATTCTTCGATGAACTAGGACAATGATGAATATTATTAAGATGAATATCTCTATCTGGGGAATGACTAATTTAATGACGAATATTGCTTATCTCCATACCTGTCCCATCAACATTATGAACTTGATCTTGCCCATGGTATCTTTCATGCATTGTGACCTTCTCGAGCTCGTGGGTGATGTGATCAGTTGCTCCGGAGTCAACAGACCGATTGGTGTCTACACCATAGGGTGTGTTGGCCACCGCAGCTACTTTCTTCGTACTGAAGAAATGGTCAGATAAATTGATTTCATCAAGTAAAGTGAAGATGGTTACATTTACAAGAAAGTAACTGAGATCATAATAATATTTCTACACACTACATGTACATGACATATCGTTGATTGAAAGTTATGTAAATTTCTTGACACAGATTAAGACTTTATTGAAACTAGTTTTTCAATAAAATACATGGGCAATGAATAGTCCTGGTATTAGATATATTGGGTTATGGAGATAATAGTGTCTAATCGGACTTAGCCAAAATACATATTGATATAATACTAAAGCAATTTAGTATAAAAATGTCAAGAAGAGTTTCTTGTTAGTCTCACACGGAAGGAGTCGGTATCCTGAAACACCGATGAGAGGAATATGATTTCAACCACACTTGTATTCCATGGTATGTAAACAACCAGATATTTTCCGTACTCCAAGTTAGTTGTAAGTAAAAGTTACTAGTATGGTCAAATTGTTGATCATAGGACAACAATGAAAACGTCATTAAGGTTTGACGATATGTTTTCACACACGAGGAAAATTAAGAGATTGTTGTAAGGAGTTACATCAATGAAAGCTCGTTGTAAGTAGTACATCGATGAAATCTTCATATGTGCTCCAAGTGATTTATGGTGGCACAGTAAGTTGGAATTAGTCCCAGAAAGTTACCATGGTGAATTATATAACACAAGGCTAAGTATAATCTTGCTTTAGAAGCAAAAATGAAGGGTGATGAATCAAGTTCATTTATGAGTTTGGTATGGTTTCTAAATGATTGTATCATTGGAACACTATTCTTAATAGTGGTTCCATAACTTAGTCTAAGGAACCAAAGGTTCTACCAGTGATTCAATATATATAGAAAGTCGGTTTCACACAAAATATGAATTCTTGTGAAAGCATGATAGATTCATAGAAGTCCAAATGATACACGCGGATCAGAAGTTGTCAAATTTGATAGGACGAAGTCCATACCACAAGCAAAGCATGGACTAACACCGGATTGCCATTGGTGTAAAAGTTAAAAATGCTAACTAGATTATTGACTCTAGTGCAAGTGGGGGACTGTGGAAATATTCCCTAGAGGCAATAATATTGTATTATTATATTTCCACATTCATAGTTAAGATTTATATTCCATGCTATAACTATTATGATCCTGGAATATGCGATTCGGTAGAAAACTCATATTGACACATGTGGAATGATAAATGGTAACAATAGGTTCCCTGTCTCACCTTTAAGACTGAGTCAAGTGTTGTTGGTGATCATGTTTTCCAGATCTTAGGATATCGTTAAGTGTAACAATAGTCCTAAAACAACATTGAGGGTACGATGTTAGAGGAATGATCATAATGAATCGACCCAATACTTGTTTGTTATACTTTGTGATTATATCGTCCAAAATCATCTATTATAACATAGAGTGTTAGAATGTGTTTCACTTCCTTAGACCATGAGAGTATCTTGGTCACTTCTTACTAGACGATGGGCTTTGGGGTTGCTCAAACGTCATCTATAACAAGGTGATCATAACAACAACTTTTAGGTTCACCGGAAAGCTTGACAAGTGACCGGATACCTCAAGAGTGGGATTTGCTCCTCTGACGATGGAGAGACATTCTTAGGGACCTCTTGGTGTGATGGCATCCATCATCGTTTGGCCAGACATAGGTGACTACGCCACGGGGATGCCCAAACACATCAACAAGAAAGAAGAACAAAACCGGTAATGGGAGCATGGTGATGACTTAGGAGGATACCCATGCACACCGGGTTTTGGAAAGTATTGCGAAGCAAAGGAAACATCACATGATAACTGATACGTTTCCATCGTATCTGTAATTTTTGATTGTTCCATGCCAATATTATTCAACTTTCATATACTTTTGGCAACTTTTTATACTATTTTTGGGACTAACATATTGATCTAGTGCCCAGTGCCAGTTCCTGTTTGTTGCATGTTTTATGTTTCGCAGAAACCCAATATCAAACGGAATCCAAACGGGATAAAAACGAATGGAGAATTATTTTGGAATATTTGGAATTTTTTAGAGGAAGAATCAACGCGAAACGGTGTCTGAGGTGGCCACGAGACAGGGGGCGTGCCCACCTTCCCGGGAGCTCCTGGCACTCTCGTGGGCCACCCATAAGGCAATTGATGCTCTTATTTTGCCGCAAGAAAGCTTATTTTATGAGAAAAATCTGGGCGAAAGATTCACCCCAATCGGAGTTACGGATCTCCAGATATAAAAGAAACGGTGAATGGGCAGAATCTAAGAACGCAGAAACAGAGAGATAGATCCAATCTCGGAGGGGCTCTCGCCCCTCCCACGCCATGGGAGCCAAGGACCAGAGGGGAAACCCTTCTCCCATCTAGGGAGGAGGTCAAGGAAGAAGAATAACAAGGGGGGCCCTCTCCCCCTTACTTCCGGTGGCGCAGGAACGCCGCCGGGGGCCATCATCATCACCGCGATCTACACCAACACCTCCATCATCTTCACCAACATCTCCATCACCTTCCCCCATCTATATTCAGAGGTCCACTCTCCCGCATCCCGCTGTACCCTCTACTTGAACATGGTGCTTTATGCTACATATTATTATCCAATGATGTGTTGCCATCCTATGATGTCTGAGTAGATTTTCGTTGTCCTATCGGTGATTGATGAATTGCTATGATTGGTTTGATTTGCATGTTTTATTGGTGCTGTCCTATGGTGCTCTCCGTGTCGCGCAAGCGTGAGGGATCCCCGCTGTAGGGTTTGCAATATGTTCATGATTTTCTTATGGTGGGTGGTGTGAGTGACAGAAGCACAAACCCGAGTAAGTAGGTTGTTTACGTATGGGATAAAAGGGGACTTGATGCTTTAATGCTATGGTAGGGTTTTACCTTAATGAATCCTTAGTAGTTGCGGATGCTTGCTAGAGTTCCAATCATAAGTGCACATGATCCAAGTAGAGAAAGTATGTTAGCTTATGCCTCTCCCTCAAATAGAATTGCAATAGTGATTACCGGTCTAGTAACATAGTCAATTGCTTAGGGACAATTCCACAACTCCTACAACCACTTTTCCGCACTTGCTATATTTACTTTATTGCTTCTTTATCTAAACAGCCCCTACTTTTTATTTACCCGTTCTTTATTTTCTTGCAAACCTATCCAACAACACCTACAAAGTACTTCTAGTTTCATACTTGTTCTAGGTAAAGCGAACACTAAGCATGCGTAGAGTCGTATCAGTGGAAGATAGGACTTGAGAGAATACTTTTTCTACCTTTAGCTCCTCTATGGGTTCTACACTCTTACTTATCGAAAGAGGCTACAACTATCCTGTATACTTGCGGGCCATCAAGACCTTTTTCTGGCGCCGTTGCCGGGGAGTCATATCGTGGGGTGAATATTCTCGTGTGTGCTTGTTTGCTTTATCACTAAGTAATTTTTATTTGCTTTTCTTATTTGTTTTCTATCTTTAGTTATGGGTAGGAAACGCAAAATACCAAAAAAATTAGTTGTACCTACTACACCAATGGTTGAAGAACCACTCACAATCTATCATACTCCTAAAACTTTTTAGTTGGATCATCTTCGATCCCTTTATGCTCGTGCTGAAACCCCAACTAGCTTAGTTGAGGGCAAATCTTTAGATGAGCATGCTTGTTATGTGCGACACCGTATATCTGAAAAAGGGAAACTATTATGGGATCAAATTCAACGTTTGCAATGCTATGCTTGGAATTTATGTGAAATATATGAGTTTACTTGTTGTTCTGAAGACCCTAAGAAACACCTACCCTATCAATGCTTGTTTAGTGATAATGGAATCGTATCTTCGTATGCTAAGGGTGTTTACAATTACTATGATGTTCAACAAATTAAAGAATTTGTTGCTTTTAAAGGTGCTTATGAGATTGCTTCTTTGATTGAAAAGTATGATGCTACTCTTTACAAATCTGAAAATTTTGCCATATTTAAATATTGTTATGATAATTATGCTTCTAATGCCTATGTTAAACCATATATTGAGGACTTCTCCGCTGTCCAAGAAGAGACTAATATTTTCCAGGAGTCTATGGAAGAAGAAATTGATGAAACTGTGAGCTCATTGGATGAAAAAGATGATGAGGAGAGCGAAGAACAAAAGGAGGAAGAGCGGATTGATCACCCGTGCCCACCTCCTAATGAGAGTAACTCTTCAACTCATACATTGTTTAATTTCCCTCCGTGCTTACCGAAGGATGATTGCTATGATGATTGTTATGATCCCTTTAATTCATATGAAATATCCCTTTTTGATGATGCTTTCTATGCTTGTGTCCAAGATGCCAATATGAATTATGCTTATGGAGATGAACTTGCTATAGTTCCTTATGTTAAACATGAAATTGTTGCTATTGCACCCACGCATGATAGTCCTATTATCTTTTTGAATTCTCGAAACTACACTATATCGTAGAAGTTTGTGCTTATTAAGGATTATATTAATAGGTTGCCTTTTACCATTGCACATGATAATTTTGATGAATGTGATATGCATGTTCTTACTGCTCCTACTTGCAATTATTATGAGAGAGGTACTATATCTCCACCTCTCTACGTTTCCAATATGATAAAATTGCAAGAAACTGTTTATACTATGCATTGGCCTTTACTTTGTGTGCATGAATTGTTATTTTATGACATGCCGATGCATAGGAAGAGAGTTAGACTTCGTTGTTGCATGATATATGTTAATTTGTGCTCATTACTAAATTACAAATCATTGTTAATTAAAATTGGCTTTGATATACCTTGGGATCCGGGTGGATCCATTACTTGAGCACTATATGCCTAGCTTAATGGCTTTAAAGAAAGCGCTGCCAGGGAGACAACCCAAAAGTTTTAGAGAGTCATTTTTTTCTGTTGTGTGCTTTCATAAAGTCTAAAAACAAAAAAATAAAGAGGGGAACCTAAAAACTTTTCAAAAAAGGAAAGTGAGAGTGAGAGAGACAAGCATTGTTGAAGTGGGAGCTAGCCTTGAACTTTGTTCATGCTCACGGAAACTTTGTGAATCTTGATTACAGAAACTTTTCATCAAAAATAATTATCCCCTTGTATAATTCCATTTTATTATAAAAATAATGTGCTAAGGTTTCCCTTTAGGATGTTTACAATGCTTGTTGGTTTGTACGGTGCAGGACAGAAACTTTGGCTGTAGTGGACGATTTTACATGTTTTGCTGGAACGTCAAATGGTTCTGATTCCTTTTGCAATCTCTTTCTGTACAAATGTTTTAGTTTTCCTAATTTTGGTAGAATTTTTGGGGAACCATAAGTATTGTGAATGTTCAGATTGCTACAGACTGTTCTGTTTTTGACAGATTCTGTTTTTGATGCATAGTTTGCTTGTTTTGATGAATCTATCAATTTATATTAGTGGATTAAGCCATGGAAAAGTTATATTACAGTAGACACAATGCAAAAAGAAAATATGAATTGGTTTGCAACAGTACTTAGAGTAGTGATTTGCTTTATTATAATAATGGATCTTACCGAGTTTCTGTTGAAGTTTTGTGTGGATGAAGTGTCTAATCGAGGATGTCTCGATATGAGGAAAAGGAAGAGAGGCAAGAGCTCAAGCTTGGGGATACCCAAGGCACCCCAAGTAAATATTCAAGGAGACTCAAGCGTCTAAGGTTGGGGATGCCCCGTAAGGCATCCCCTCTTTCTTCAACAAGTATCGATATGTTTTCGTATTCGTTTCGTTCATGTGATATGTGCAACCTTGGAGCGTCATTTGCATTTAGTTTTCATTTTTTATTTTATGCACCATGATGGTATGATATAGTACTTGGTTGATTTATAGAATGCTCATTGCACTTCACTTAAATCTTTTGAGTGTGGCTTTATAGAATGCTTCATGTGCTTCACTTATATCATTTGAAGTTTGGATTTCCTATTTCTCTTCACATAGAAAACCGCCATTTGTAGAATGCTATTTTGCTTCACTTATATTTGTTAGAGCGTGGGCATATATTTTGTAGAAAGAATTGAACTCTCTTCACTACAGGAAACTGCTAATTTGTCGTCTGTGAGTGGCTTTGCCGTCAGCTTTTCGTCGGGGTAGACGGCAAAGAAAGTTTTGCCATCAACTAATGACGACAAAGTATGCCTGACAGCAAATCTCTGTTGTGCCGTCTGTCTGCGAGGAGGCTGACGGCAAAGATAGCAAAAGAAAGACGGCAAAAAAACACAAGACGGCAAACAGGCTCTTCACCGTCTGTTGTTTTTCTGGGTGACGGCAAAGGGTGGACGCGTGTCCAGCATAACAGGCGGTAACGGTGCCCTGGGTTTGCCGTCTGTTTTTATAGTCTGCTGACGGCAAAGTCAGTAGCTTTGCCATCTTCCTTCAACCCTGCTGACGGCGAAATAATAGAAAAAAACAGGCACCGAGCCTGGCTTTGCCGTCTCCTTTTCTTTTCCCGTGACGGCAAATTAAGTAAACTGTAGAAAAGAAAGAAAACCCCTCCCCCCACCCGACCGCATCAAACCCTGCTAGCACTAGGTTTCTGCCGCCACCGCCCGTCCCCGCCTCCACCGCGCCGCCGCCGCCTGTCCCCGCCTCCACCGGGCCGCCGCAGCTGGTCCACACCTCCACCGTGCCGCCGCAGCTGGCCCTGCCTCCACCCCGCCACCGTTGGGGCCCTTGTCCACTGCGCCCCCACCATTCCTCCTCCAATGGCGCGACCGCCCCCAGGCAGTCCTCCCCTACCCTAGCACCACGGCTGCCGTTGGCAGCACCGCCGCCGGCTCCCGCCTACGCCTCCGCAGCCGCTAGTCGCCACCGAAGCCGGGCACCAGCTCCCCCTCTGCCCTCAGCCCCTCTGCCCCACGCCACGGTGAGCACCGCTCCCATCTCTGTTCATAGTGTTTTAGATGGATAGATGTATGGATTGCAGTACATGTGGATGGATGATTTGCTGATGGAAATTCTACTGCCTATCATGAACGACACAGAAGACATGCTCTCTTTTTTATATGAAGGAAGCACTTGCATTGCGTTCAGTATGTGATATGAAAAAATTGCAAAACAGTACAACAGTAGTCAGATTCTCTCATACAATTTCTGTCATATGAAACAACAGGGAACAATTCATGCAAAACTACTGTTGTTGACAAAAAATAACTGGCTTTGCTGCACCCTGAAGATCGACTTAAAATTTGGCACTGGACTTAACCAACACAACACTTCTTCTAATAAACTGAAGCAAAATTTTTGATTGATGCTCCTTAGGAAATTAAATGCTCAGTTTCTTGCTTATTTTCTTTAGGTTAGGTTTTGTTGAACTGCAAGATGATGTTCATGATGTTTTTATTAGATTGTTTTGCGAGTGCTTATGTTGGTTGTGCCGGTGCTTTTCATGTGCAGGGATTTTATCTTCACCTCTAGGAGCACTGTCTGTCCTGTTGCCATTGCCATCATCATTCGACTATACCGCCTCTACGGGCCAGGGGTGAGCTTGACTGTCATCTCCTCCCCCTCCCCTATTTGCTTCGTTCTGGTCGTCGTGCCGATGCCACTAGATTTTATTTTCATGTCAAGTCTCATAACCTAGGCATCTCCCGTTCGAAAGGGTGGCATCTATAAATATGCATGTCTTTGCATATTTATAATCGTCGTCCTTTTGAATTGTCCATGTTATCCATGTACAGCCCGAGTACGTGTAGATTGGGTTTCGTTTTCCGTGCTCTACTTCGGTCCTCGGCAAAATTTCGTCAGCGCCACCTTGTTGTTCTCCGGGTGCACATTCTCTTGGCTTGTTGTCGAGACGTGTATCTGGAGAACAGCGGGGAGGTGCTGCCAAAATTTTGCCTCGGACCGGAGTAGAGCATGGGAAACGAACCCAATCTACACGTACTCGGGTGGGATTAGGACCCATCTTTACCTATTAGAGATAGGATTCAATCCATGAATGCCCGTTTCCCTTTTGTATGGTAAAAAATTAAAACCATGGCGTAAATAATATGACAATGGTAATTAGTTGTGTATCTAGTCTTAATTACAATATACATATCTTGATGAATATGAATTTGGTGCCCCTACTCTCAGTGCAAGTACCAATATGGATGATCGTGAGTGAATGTATACTGGCCACCCTAGTCAGGCTGGCATGAACACTGAATGGGTGATGAAGGCCAATGAATTTGTAGAGGCCGCATTTGCTAGAGAGCAAAGAAAAAGTTGGTGCCCCTGCTTGAAGTGTGACAACGACAGAGAACAGGCGAAGAAGACGATGTGTAGGCACCTACAGAAGCATGGGTTTAAGCGTGGGTATACCCGGTGGACCCTTCATGGCGAGCCTGAACATAGCAGAGAGGAGGTGGTGCATCGGCGAACCGACAACAATGGTACCAGGATCGTTGACATCGTAGCTGACTTCAATGATGCACGTGAAGAGGGATCAGAGGAAGAACCGGAGGAGTCTGTGAGGGCCTTCTTAGAAATGTTGAATTCCTCACAACGACCTCTTCACGACCACACAAACTAATGTCAGCTGGATGCCTTTGCACAAGCAATGTCTATAAAGACCCAGTTCAACATGAGCAGAGATTGCTTTAATTCGATGGTGACATATTGGGGTTGCTCTCACCCCGAAGGTCACAAACTGGCTAAAAGCTGGTATGAAGCGAAGAAAATCCTTCGTGCACTTAAGATGCCCTACGAGCAGATACATGCTTGTCCAAACGGATGTGTCTTATTTACGAAAGAGTATGCGGATGACAAGTATTGCGCTAAGTGCAAAGCCTCTAGGTATGTCGAGAGAGACATCAGTGATGGTACGAAGAAGCAAAGCAAAGTCCCCGCAAATGTTCTTCGATATTTTCCAATCTTGCCAAGAATTCAACGTCTTTACTTGAACGAAGATACAACCAAACAAATGACATGGCAAATATGGGATAAGACGCGACAAAGATGATCACGGGAGACCGATGTTGATACACCCGTCTTGTGCCCAAGTATGGAAGAGTTTCGATCGAATACATCATGAGAAAGCAAAAGAGGCAAAGAATGCACGAGTTGCCATCAGACTTGATGGGTTCAATCCGTTTGGTATGGTGTCAAAGAGATATAGTTGTTGGCCCGTGTTTGTTGTTCCCCTCAACCTCCCCCCTGGCGCCCTAATGCAACGCAAGCACATGTTCCTGTCGTTGATAATTCCAGGGCCCAAGTATACGGGGAAGAATATAAGTGTGTACATGCAACCACTAATAGATGAGTTGAAAGAAGCTTGGGTGAAGACATACGACGCTGCTAGCAAAAAGAACTTCACAATGCATGTTTGGTACCAGTACTCACTTCATGACTTACCGGCGTATTCACTTTTCATGGGATGGTCTGTGCATGGGAGGTTCCCATACCCAAGGTGCAAGGAAAGCATGCAGTGCCGTTGGTTGCAACATGGTCGCAAGTATTCTTGCTTCGATTTTCATAGACAACATTTGCGTCCTGACCATCCATTTAGACAAGACAAGAAGAACTTCATGAAAGGTGAAGTCGTTGAACACTCGGCACCACCTGAGATGACGGGTGAACAAATTCGTGATCAACTAAATGCTCTCCAGCCTGATCCCAACACTAGGTTTCTGCCGCCACCGCCCGTCCCCGCCTCCACCGCGCCGCCGCCGCCCGTCCCCGCCTCCACCGGGCCGCCGCAGCTGGTCCACACCTCCACCGCGCCGCCGCAGCTGGCCCTGCCTCCACCCCGCCACCGTTGGGGCCCTTGTCCACTGCGCCCCCACCATTCCTCCTCCAATGGCGCGACCGCCCCCAGGCAGTCCTCCCCTACCCTAGCACCACGGCTGCCGTTGGCAGCACCGCCGCCGGCTCCCGCCTACGCCTCCGCAGCCGCTAGTCGCCACCGAAGCCGGGCACCAGCTCCCCCTCTGCCCTCAGCCCCTCTGCCCCATGCCACGGTGAGCACCGCTCCCATCTCTGTTCATAGTGTTTTAGATGGATAGATGTATGGATTGCAGTACATGTGGATGGATGATTTGCTGATGGAAATTCTACTGCCTATCATGAACGACACAGAAGACATGCTCTCTTTTTTATATGAAGGAAGCACTTGCATTGCTTTCAGTATGTGATATGAAAAAATTGCAAAACAGTACAACAGTAGTCAGATTCTCTCATACAATTTCTGTCATATGAAACAACAGGGAACAATTCATGCAAAACTACTGTTGTTGACAAAAAATAACTGGCTTTGCTGCACCCTGAAGATCGACTTAAAATTTGGCACTGGACTTAACCAACACAACACTTCTTCTAATAAACTGAAGCAAAATTTTTGATTGATGCTCCTTAGGAAATTAAATGCTCAGTTTCTTGCTTATTTTCTTTAGGTTAGGTTTTGTTGAACTGCAAGATGATGTTCATGATGTTTTTATTAGATTGTTTTGCGAGTGCTTATGTTGGTTGTGCCGGTGCTTTTCATGTGCAGGGATTTTATCTTCACCTCCAGGAGCACTGTCTGTCCTGTTGCCATTGCCATCATCATTCGACTATACCGCCTCTACGGGCCAGGGGTGAGCTTGACTGTCATCTCCTCCCCCTCCCCTATTTGCTTCGTTCCGGTCGTCGTGCCGATGCCACTAGATTTTATTTTCATGTCAAGTCTCATAACCTAGGCATCTCCCGTTCGAAAGGGTGGCATCTATAAATATGCATGTCTTTGCATATTTATAATCGTCGTCCTTTTGAATTGTCCATGTTATCCATGTACAGCCCGAGTACGTGTAGATTGGGTTTCGTTTTCCGTGCTCTACTTCGGTCCTCGGCAAAATTTCGTCAGCGCCACCTTGTTGTTCTCCGGGTGCACATTCTCTTGGCTTGTTGTCGAGACGTGTATCTGGAGAACAGCGGGGAGGTGCTGCCAAAATTTTGCCTCGGACCGGAGTAGAGCATGGGAAACGAACCCAATCTACACGTACTCGGGTGGGATTAGGACCCATCTTTACCTATTAGAGATAGGATTCAATCCATGAATGCCCGTTTCCCTTTTGTATGGTAAAAAATTAAAACCATGGCGTAAATAATATGACAATGGTAATTAGTTGTGTATCTAGTCTTAATTACAATATACATATCTTGATGAATATGAATTTGGTGCCCCTACTCTCAGTGCAAGTACCAATATGGATGATCGTGAGTGAATGTACACTGGCCACCCTAGTCAGGCTGGCATGAACACTGAATGGGTGATGAAGGCCAATGAATTTGTAGAGGCCGCATTTGCTAGAGAGCAAAGAAAAAGTTGGTGCCCCTGCTTGAAGTGTGACAACGACAGAGAACAGGCGAAGAAGACGATGTGTAGGCACCTACAGAAGCATGGGTTTAAGCGTGGGTATACCCGGTGGACCCTTCATGGCGAGCCTGAACGTAGCAGAGAGGAGGTGGTGCATCGGCGAACCGACAACAATGGTACCAGGATCGTTGACATCGTAGCTGACTTCAATGATGCACGTGAAGAGGGATCAGAGGAAGAACCGGAGGAGTCTGTGAGGGCCTTCTTAGAAATGTTGAATTCCTCACAACGACCTCTTCACGACCACACAAACTAATGTCAGCTGGATGCCTTTGCACAAGCAATGTCTATAAAGACCCAGTTCAACATGAGCAGAGATTGCTTTAATTCGATGGTGACATATTGGGGTTGCTCTCACCCCGAAGGTCACAAACTGGCTAAAAGCTGGTATGAAGCGAAGAAAATCCTTCGTGCACTTAAGATGCCCTACGAGCAGATACATGCTTGTCCAAACGGATGTGTCTTATTTACGAAAGAGTATGCGGATGACAAGTATTGCGCTAAGTGCAAAGCCTCTAGGTATGTCGAGAGAGACATCAGTGATGGTACGAAGAAGCAAAGCAAAGTCCCCGCAAATGTTCTTCGATATTTTCCAATCTTGCCAAGAATTCAACGTCTTTACTTGAACGAAGATACAACCAAACAAATGACATGGCAAATATGGGATAAGACGCGACAAAGATGATCACGGGAGACCGATGTTGATACACCCGTCTTGTGCCCAAGCATGGAAGAGTTTCGATCGAATACATCATGAGAAAGCAAAAGAGGCAAAGAATGCACGAGTTGCCATCAGACTTGATGGGTTCAATCCGTTTGGTATGGTGTCAAAGACATATAGTTGTTGGCCCGTGTTTGTTGTTCCCCTCAACCTCCCCCCTGGCGCCCTAATGCAACGCAAGCACATGTTCCTGTCGTTGATAATTCCAGGGCCCAAGTATACGGGGAAGAATATAAGTGTGTACATGCAACCACTGATAGATGAGTTGAAAGAAGCTTGGGTGAAGACATACGACGCTGCTAGCAAAAAGAACTTCACAATGCATGTTTGGTACCAGTACTCACTTCATGACTTACCGGCGTATTCACTTTTCATGGGATGGTCTGTGCATGGGAGGTTCCCATACCCAAGGTGCAAGGAAAGCATGCAGTGCCGTTGGTTGCAACATGGTCGCAAGTATTCTTGCTTCGATTTTCATAGACAACATTTGCGTCCTGACCATCCATTTAGACAAGACAAGAAGAACTTCATGAAAGGTGAAGTCGTTGAACACTCGGCACCACCTGAGATGACGGGTGAACAAATTCGTGATCAACTAAATGCTCTCCAGCCTGATCCCAAACGTCCATGGTATTTCTTGGGATATAACGAAGAACATGCGTGGACTCATAAGCCATGGTTATGGGATCTCCCCTACTTCCACAAGCTCGAGCTTCCACATAATATTGATGTAATGCACACTAAAAAGAATATCGCCGAGGCCATTTTTGGCACATTGTTCAACATTACTGAGAAGACGAAGGATAATACTAAGGCTAGACTTGATGTAATGAAGCTATGTGCTAGACCCGAACAAAACTTGCTACAACCCGAGGGCAAGAAAAACTGGAGGACGCCAAAGGTGAGGTTTGTTCTTACTAGGGAACAAAAGAAGGAGATACTCATGTGGTTCAAAACTTTGTTGTTCCCTGATGGGTATGCAGCGAACCTTATGAGGGCAGTGAATCTTGATAAATTGAAGCTCAACGGGATGAAGAGTCATGATTGGCACATATGGCTTGAGCAGTTAATGCCGGTGATGATTCGAGGCTATATCCCTGAGGATGATTGGGAAGTATTGGCAGAGCTTAGTTATTTCTTCCGTGTTCTTTGTGCTAAAGAAGTATCTCCTACTGTGATAGATGATATGGAAGAACGGGCCCCCGAGTTGCTCTGCAAGCTAGAGAAGATCTTTCCACCAGGATTCTTTAATCCGATGGAACATATGATTTTACACCTCCCTTTCGAGGCAAGAATGGGTGGCCCTGTGCAGAATCGTTGGTGCTATGGACTTGAGAGCATGCAGAAGACTCTTCGAGCAAAATGTAGAAATAAATCTAGAATTGAAGCCTCCATAGCCGAGGCATTCTTGGCGGAGGAGATTACAAACTTCACGACATCACACTATGGGGCCAATATTCCAAGCTTGCATAATGCAAAGTCTCGATACTATACTGGCGACCCTAAACATGAATCCAAGCTCAGCCTCTTCAAAGGGCAACTCGGACCTGTGGGTGCTTCTGGTTCAAAGAATTTGGATCCGAAAGAGTGGAAATCTCTTACGTTGTATATCCTCACCAACCTTCAAGAAGTGCGGCTGTACATTGAGTAAGTGTTGGTACATTATGTGTAACATTTAGTCACATGTTTCTCTCTTAACTCCGCTCATTCTCATTGGGAAGTGCATTCATTGCCCAATTCTCGAATGGAGGGGTCGAACATGATTCACTCGAAGAGTATGAGCTTCTTGCTGGTGAAGGAGACGGCAATTATGGTTTCATTTCTTTGTTCAGAGAAAAGGTAATGTATACTTCTTCGAACACTTGAAGTTGGTATTACATGCGACTAATACACCTATCCTTCCCTCTTAAACTTGTAGGGTACGTCAATATTGGACAAAGAGTTGAAACAAGTTGCTAATGGGTTTGACTATAAGGTCGGTACATTTGATAAATACGACATCAATGGGTATCACTTCCGCACACATGGGAACGAGGAACGTCGGGATGTTCTAAAATCAAGAAACATGGGAGTGTCGGCTATTTGCAATGGAGTTGAGTATTATGGAAGACCTAATGAAATATACGAACTGCATTACTTTGGGGCAAATCCTCCAAAAGTCGTTGTCTTCAAATGCCATTGGTTTGATCCGGAGAAGGTTAGGTGGAGGGATGATATTGGCCAAGTCAAAATTCGACAAGACAACAAATTAGAATGTGAAGATGTCTATATTGTGGCTCAACAGGAGACACAAGTTTTTTATCTCTAGTACACATGCCAAAAGAAGTACCTTAAGGGTTGGGATGTCGTGTAGGATGTGCCACCACATGGTAAACATCCTTCCCCTAGTGAAGAGGATTATCAACCTCACATCGACCCTAACACATATCATGGAGGGTTCTTCCAAGAAGAACATGGGCCTAGAGGCCTTCTCAACATCCATCCACGCATGGAAGTACACATTGACAGTGAAGAAGAAGAAGTCGAAGAGGAAGAAGAAGAGGTTACGAACGTGGAAGACCTGTCAATGCTTGAACGGTTACGTCTAGGCATTGCCGATGAAGGTGACGATGACGGTCAACATGAGGACGACATCCTTGACGACACGTATGATACTGATGATGAGGCTAGAACTGACCTTGAAGAAGAGACGGATTGTGATCCAGATGATCCCGACTATTTTTAGTCGTAGTGTTGAATTGTAATGTTGATTTTGTACTGGTTGCTTTACCATGACCCAGATGACGATCTCAAACATGTTGTAATGTTGAATTTGTAATACTTTTGAACTTATGCTTATCTATTTGAAGTATAATGTAGTTTTTGTACTATAATTTCCTGGTAATTCTCATTGCATATGTTTTTTGAACTTATGCTTATTTATTTGAACTATAATGTATGTGTACTACAATTGCATTGCTAATTCTCATTGCGACAATTGTTTGAACTTATGCTTATTTATTTAAACTATAATCTTGTATTTGTACTAATTGCTTTACTTTTTGTCATAGTAGGTGAGTGAAGCATGGTGGGCCCGCAAAGGAAAAAGCCCTCGCTCCCCCTAGCGAGATCTTTGCTTGGCAGTTTTATCGCCGATCCACCACCTTCCTCTCATCCCCAGGCTCATCGAGGAAGAGGAAAAGGCCGGGGAAGAGGTGCACGTGGAGCAAATTCTAAGAGAAACCCGGTTCGGCCTCCCTCGCCACCACCTGCCGTGGCATCGCTTGAGGATGAGAGGGTGGAGGACGAGCCGGTGTCTCACCCCCCATGTCTGAGAGGGTGGAGGATGAGCCGATGGCTCACTCCCCCGTGTCTGAGAGGGTGGAGGAAGAGCGGTTGTCGTCGTAGGCCTCTGACGAGGAGGTCTCGACCTCTGACAAGGAGGCCTCGACCTCTGACGAGGAGCATGCTGGTTTCATCCAAGTTGAGCAGGGTTGGTCCGTGTAGCTACGTGGTTCCTCAAGCCTCCCGGAATGAGGGCTTCCTGTGGAGCAGAGGCCATGTATTGCTCCATATGGAGAAACGTAACTAACTTTGTCTTCCCATTTTCTACCTTCAATGTATGCAAAAATTGCTAATAACTTTGGCTTCTCATTATGTAGCGGGTGGAAGAAAGCTGGAGCTAGCAGGGGAAAGTACCAACTCGTGAACGGCGTCCTTGGGAGCCTCATTAAGGAGCATTACCCTGGCATGGTTACTTTGCCTGGGGATGGCAAAGTTCCGGAGCCAGCACGGACCTGGGGCCACTACAAAGCCTATGAGGATATTGGTGTAGCCAACAACATCGAGTTCCGCAACAAAGCCGAGCGGGTCTTTGCCGAACTTTGGGTAATCATTAAGTTTCCCTCACACTATCTATAAAACTATATTTACTTTATTTTTCTTAACAGAATGCTAGCAGACTACAATACTACAGCAGTAGGAAAACTATCTAGAAAACTTAGGTTTAGATTTTACTTTATTCTCCTTAACAGAATGCTAGTAGACTATAATACTACCGCACCAAACTAATTTTCTCTATATTTGCAGGATTTCTATAGATGCGAGGATGGAAAGTTGGAGGAGGCACGAGCGGTTGTCAATGGACATTGCCCGAAGCTTGTGCGTAATTTGATGCATGAAGCGCGCCCTTTAGCCGTCCGCAAATATGTGGCAACTCAAGGCTATAAGAGTCTTGATAAGAAAGCCGGTAGGAGACTCCGTCTTGAGAAGGACAAGTACATGCGGGTAAAGCATATTCATGCTAGTTATTTCCTCAATAGGCTGGCACTCAATTTCCTATTGACGTATATGAGATGCAATTGATCAAGTAGGTTACTCCGAGATGGTGCGTCGATAAGGGGGAGTGTTGGGAGCGGATCATGGACTATTGGTGTTCCGAAGAGTATAGGGCGAAAAACAAAGATTATAGAAATCGGCGAGGCGCAATGCTGGATCCACCACATCATCAAGGCAACTTGAACGTTATGGAGTACGGTGAACGTTGGGTATATCTTACTTCCCATATCGATTTGTTCTTCATAAGCTTTTTCTTGTCATACATGTTGCCAATCCTTGTGATGAAATGTTAATCATGTTGCTTTGGTTGCAGGCATCTCACCATAATGCTCCACTGCCCAACCTTTTCATCTCGTATGCTTTGGCCCATAAGGCACCGTACAGAACAGCCACGCCTTACGATGAGAATGACACAGCGTCCACGTACTCCAGCAAGACCGCCTACAATCGGATGGAGAAATTTAAAGGGATGGCAAAAGAGTTGAAAGGGCCCGAGTATGATGTGACAACACAGCCTCTTGACCACGCTTTGGTCATGATCTCTAGAGAAGGCAGCAAACATGGCAAGGAAGCAATTGTAGGAGGCATGTTCCCTAGCTCCTCCCATAGCTCTCTCCCTGAATACAAAGCTCGGTTGCGTATCTCAAAATCTTCTACATATAAACGCTTGACTCTAGCTATGGTTGAGATGGAGGTATTCTATACAAGTCCTTCTATATATGTTTGTTTCTTACTTACTGTTGGATTGAAGATGCAATTGCCATGCCATATTTTGCAGGCCCGACTGGCGGAGGAGAGGCGAGTGGTGGAAGAGGAGAGGGCGGAGGAGAGGCGAGTGGCGGCGGAGGAGAGGGCGGAGGAGAGGCGACTGGCTGATGAGAGGACGCAGCAAGCGGTGCAGCACGCGGTGTTGGCACAAACTAGTCAATGCTTTGCAATGTTTGCGGTTAGTTCCTTAATTGACAAACACATACATAATCTTCACTCAATCATAATCTTCTACTACCAGTACTTAATGTTCACTCAAACATAATTTGCAAGCTTATTGTACCCAGAATGGTATGCCCGCTATGCAGATGCCTCAATCAGGCCATGGATCTAATGCTGATGGATCTTCACATGCACGAGGCCCAAGCGACAACAACCTTGGTGGTTCTTCGAATGTTTGAGATCGAGTATGGTTAGTGCGTACATATCTCATTTACGTAGGTCTCAAATTTGTCAACGTAGAAACAAGTAGCTATCTTGATTCTTGAAGATCAAACTTATAAGTAGAGACAAGTAGAGACCATTTGAACCGTTTCAAACTATAATCCATTTAAACAATTTCAACGATGATCTTAATTAACTATATGCATTCTTGAAGCTATTTATTTTCATGATTTAGAGCACACTTGAAGATATTCATGATTTAGAGACAATTAAGTAGCTACTTATTTTCATGATTTAGAGACCATTTGAAGATCTCCATGATTTAGAAACTTGTAAGTAGAGACCGTTTGAACCATTTAAAGATCAGACTTATAAATAAAGATCTAGTGTTAAATTAGCATGTTCAAAATTGGATAAGTGTTCAAGAAACTCCATATGTACTAGAAGCTATTTATTTTGGAAACTCACTATGGAATATGGATCACTATTTATTTTGTAGTGTCGAAGTACTTTCTTTTGTCTATTTGGCATATTGATGATTTCAAGCACGTTATTTGACACACACCATTCAATCTTGTAGGTTGCCACCTGGATGCTCTTTGGACTACGACATGGACATGAAGGCATTTATTGTAGTGCCAAATCTTACGTAGTGATGCCATCTTTGTTCATTGTGTATTATATGCTGTGGAACTTTGTTTTGGGACTATATGCTATGGAACTTTGTCCTGGGATTATATATATGCTATGGAACTTTGTTTTGGGACTATATGCTATGGAACTTTGTCCTGGGACTATATATATGCTATGGAACTTTGTTTTGGGACTATATGCTATGGAACTTTGTCCTGGGACTATATATATGCTATGGAACTTCGTTCTTATATTTGTTCATTGTTGCTTATATTTGCTATGGAACTATGCTGTCCTGTTATGGTTCTGTGCTGTTATGGTTCTATACTGTGTATTAAACTATTTAATTTCTGATTAAAAAAGAAGCTTTGCCGTCAAGGGATAGATGGCAAACATGCCACATGTCGCTAGCCTGTGCTGCCGCTGGCATTTTGCCGTCTTGCCAACAGGCAGGTTGACTGCAAAGAGGTAGAGTTTTGCCGTCTGGGCCAGCACCAACTGACGGCAAAATATGAGTCTTTGCCGACTGGGAAAGGAGCACCAGATGGCAAAGTCCTGCTATTTTGCGCACTGGGCCAACAGTGACAGACGGTAAAGTATGCTTCTTTCCCGTCTGCCAAAACTGATAGTTGATGGCAAAGATAATAGACTTTGCCGTCTGGTTGGACGGCCGGTAGACGGCAAAATAGTTGACGCCGTCTGTCAGACCGTCCGTTCCGTCTGGTGCAATTTTTTGCCGTCTACTTTCTCCAGACTGACGACAAAAATATAGACTGACGGCAAAGTCTTTGCCGCCAGGAAAAAAAAAGCAGACGACAAAGTATTCTTTGCCGATTAATCTTTGCCGTCTGACTTTGCCGTCTACTTCCTGACGGCAAACTCTTTGCCGTCT
The DNA here is from genome assembly GCF_002162155.2 of Triticum dicoccoides. NCBI lineage: Eukaryota > Viridiplantae > Streptophyta > Magnoliopsida > Poales > Poaceae > Triticum > Triticum dicoccoides. The sequence continues at coordinate 593,673,603 of NC_041391.1, forward strand.
GGATTTATGTCTTTGCCGTCTGTTATGCACAGACGGCAAACTAGCAGTTTCCTGTAGTGCTTGCTTCACTTATATCTATTTAGAGAGATGACAGGAATTGGTCATTCACATGGTTAGTCATAAAATCCTACATAAACTTGTAGATCGTTGAATATGATATGTTTGATTCCTTGCAATAGTTTTGTGATATAAAGATGGTGATATTAGAGTCATGCTAGTGGGTTGTTGTGGAATGCAGAGACACTTGTGTTGAGGTTTGCAAGTCCCGTAGCATGCATGTATGGTAACCATTGTGTGACAAATTTGAAGCATGGGGTGTTTCTTTGATTGTCTTACTCATGAGTGGCGGTCGGGGACGAGCGATGGTCTTTTCCTACCAATCTATCCCCCTAGGGGCATGTGTAGTAGTACTTTGCTTCGAGGGCTAATAAACTTTTGCAATAAGTATATGAGTTCTTTATGACTAATGTGAGTCCATGGATTATACACACTTTTACATTTCCATCATTGCTAGCCTCTTTGGTACCGTGCATTGCCCTTTCTCACCTCGAGAGTTGGTGCAAACTTCGCCGGTGCATCCAAACCCCGTGATATGATACGCTCTATCACACATAAGCCTCATTATATCTTCCTCAAACAGCCACCATACCTACCTATCATGGCATTTCCATAGCCATTCCGAGATATATTACCATGCAACTTCCATCACCATCGTATACATGACTTGAGCATTCATTGTCATATTGCCTCGCATGATCGTAAGATAGCTAGAATGATATTTTCATGGCTTGTCCGTTTTTTGATGTCATTGCTACGCTAGATCATTGCACATCCTGGTACACCGTCGGAAGCATTCATATAGAGTCATATCTTTGTTCTAGTATCGAGTTGTAATATTGAATTGTAAGTAAATAAAAGTGTGATGATCATCATTATAGAGCATTGCCCCATAAAAAAAGAAAAAAAGGGAAAGGCCAAAGAAGCCTAAATAAAAAAGGGGGCCAAAGAAGCCCACCCAAAAAGAAAAAAAAGAAAAAAAAAGAAAAAAAAGGAAAAGAAAAGGGGCAATGTTACTATCCTTTTTCCACACTTGTGCTTCAAAGTGGCACCATGTTCTTCATATAGATTGTCTCCTATGTTGTCACTTTCATATAATAGTGGGAATTTTCATTATAGAACTTGGCTTGTATATTCCAACGATGGGCTTCCTCAAATGCCCTAGGTCTTCATGAGCAAGCAAGTTGGATGCACACCCACTTAGTTTCTTTTGTTGAGCTTTCATACATTTATAGCTCTTAGTGCATCCATTGCATGGCAATCCCTACTCCTTGCATTGACATCAATTGATGGGCATCTCCATAGCCCATTGATTAGCCGCGTCGATGTGAGGCTTTCTCCCTTTTTTTGTCTTCTCCACATAACCTCCATCGTTATATTCTATTCCACCTATAGTGCTATATCCATCGCTTGCGCTCATGTATTGCGTGAGGGTTGAAAAAGCTGAAGCGCGTTAAAAAGTATGAACCAATTGCTCGGCTCGTCATCAGGGTTGTGCATGATGGGAGCATTTTGTGTGACGAAAATGAAGCATGGCCAAACTATATGATTTTCTAGGGATAAGCTTGCTTTGGCCTTGTTGCTTTGAAAAGACATGATTGATTTATTAGTACGCTCAAAGTATTATTGTTTTTTATGTCAAATGATAGACTATTGCTTTGAATCATTCGTGTCTTAATATTCATGCCATGATTAGACATATGATCAAGATTATGCAAGGTGCATTCCACATAAAAAATTATCTTTTTTATCATTTACCTAATCGAGGACGAGCAGGAATTAAGCTTGGGGATGCTTATACGTCTCCATCGTATCTATAGCTTTTGATTGTTCCATGCCAATATTATTCAACTTTCATATACTTTTGGCAACTTTTTATACTATTTTTGGGAATAACATATTGATCTAGTGCCTAGTGCTAGTTCCTGTTTGTTGCATGTTTTATGTTTCACAGAAACCCAATATCAAACGGAATCCAAATGGGATAAAAACATACGGAGAATTATTTTGGATTATTTGGGATTTTCCGGAGGAAGAATCAACGCGAAACGGTCTCTGAGGTGGCCACGAGACAGGGGGGCGCGCCCACCCCCCTGGGCATGCCTGGCACTCTCGTGGGCCACCCGTAAGGCGGTTGACGCTCTTCTTTTGCCGCAGGAAAGCTAATTTTATGGGAAAAATCTGGGCGAAAGATTCACCCCAATCGGAGTTACGGATCTCCAGATATAAAAGAAACGGTGAACGGGCAGAATCTGAGAATGCAGAAATAGAGAGATAGATCCAATCTCGGAGGGGCTCTCGCCACTCCCACACCATGGGAGCCAAGGACCAGAGGGGAAACCCTTCTTCCATCTAGGGAGGAGGTCAAGGAAGAAGAATAAGAAGGGGGGGGGGCTCTCCCTCTTGCTTCTGGTGGCGCCGGAACGCCGCCAGGGGCCATCATCATCACCGTGATCTACACCAACACATCCATCATCTTCACCAACATCTCAATCACCTTCCCCCATCTATATTCAGCGTTCCACTCTCCCGCATCCCGCTGTACCCTCTACTTTAACATGGTGCTTTATGCTTCATATTATTATCCAATGATGTGTTGCCAACCTATGATGTCTGAGTAGATTTTTGTTGTCCTATCGGTGATTGATGAATTGCTATGATTGGTTTGAGTTGCATGTTTTATTGGTGTTTTCCTATGGTGCTCTCCATGTCGCGCAAGCGTGAGGGATCCCCGCTGTAGGGTTTGCAATATGTTCATGATTTGCTTATGGTGGGTGGCATGAGTGACAGAAGCATAGACCCGAGTAAGTAGGTTGTTTATGTATGGGATAAAAGGGGACTTGATGCTTTAATGCTATGGTTGGGTTTTACCTTAATGAATCTTTAGTAGTTGCGGATGCTTGCTAGAGTTCCAATCATAAGTGCATATGATCCAAGTAGAGAAAGTATGTTAGCTTATGCCTCTCCCTCAAATAGATTTGCAATAGTGATTACCGGTCTAGTAACATAGTCAATTGCTTAGGGATAATTCCACAACTCCTACCACCACTTTTCCGCACTTGCTATATTTACTTTATTGCTTCTTTATCTAAACAGCCCCTACTTTTTATTTATGCGTTCTTTATTTTCTTGCAAACCTATCCAATAACACCTACAAAGTACTTCTAGTTTCATACTTGTTCTAGGTAAAGCAAACACTAAGCGTGCGTAGAGTCGTATCAGTGGCAGATAGGACTTGAGAGAATATTTGTTCTACCTTTAGCTCCTCGTTGGGTTCGCCACTCTTACTTATTGGAAGAGGCTACAACTATCCCGTATACTTGCGGGTCATCAATAACCAAAGGTTCACTCGAATATCATTCGTGTAATCATAGGGACCGATATGGGCGTCCACGGTTCCGCTATCGGTCATTGAACAAAGGGGTTTCATTCATGTCTATGGTTTACCGAACCTACAGGGTCACAAACTTAAGGTAATCATGATATGCTGAGTGTTAGTGGGATGGGAGTGATAAGAATATATTTGTGGAACTATTTCATTAATATCCGGAATAGTTCCAAGAGGTTTTGGAAGCGTTTCGGGGTCACCGGAAGGGTTTCGTCGAATATTGGGTAATACTGGGA
>NC_041391.1:593677695-593685400 GCF_002162155.2 Triticum dicoccoides
ATATATATATATATATATATATATATATATATATATATATATATATATATATATATATATATATATATATATATATATATATAGGTGGAAAATATTTCCGATGATGTTAAATTATATATACAATGCTCTAAAAATGTTTAGAACAAATATTATTTAATTTAATATCAATTGGCCTAATAAGTCCAAGAGGTGGAAGGAAACTTGGGCCAAAAGGCCCAAGTGGGAAAGTGCCTCCCTTCCCTAAGGAAGGGGGCCAAATAGGAGTAGGGGAGGAATCCTACTCCTCCTCCCCTTTGTTGGATTCCCCAAGGAGGGTTACCCTCCCTGGTGGCAGCACTCCCTCTCCCCTCTAACCTATATATAGTGAAGGTTTGGTGCCCAATTTATATACATAGGTTTTGGAGCCTCCTCTAGTTTATCTGGTACATGTTCTAATTGGTCCGAATTGACTAATAAGAGCGAGTCCTAGCCATCTCTAATCCTCATAATTAGAAGCCCTGTTAGGTTCTAAACTCCTCCCTCTAATTCTCCGGCGACGATTAGCTCTGGATGATGAAGCGCCACCAGATCATGGAGAACGTACCTTGCAACCAAGTAGAGAGGCGATTCTTTCGGTCTTCTGTTCGGGGGATTGTTCGAGGGCGGTTCGCGGGATCACAATCGACGTTCGAGAGACTCGAAGTACGATCTACACTGACTCGTCTACTTTCACCGCACTCTCGGAGTCGGTAACGATCGTTGATCTCAACCCAATATCACTACAAAAAAAGACAAATCCCTGACATTTTGGGCCGAACAATTTTTTTTGTCATACTTATGACACTTCTATGACGATAATTGTGACAAAACCCGATATCATCATAGATGTGGTGGGCTCCTACTTATATGACAAAAAATCATGACAAAAAATAGGCTTTTCGTCCTGGGCGGGCTGGAGACGCAGCTGCATGACATTCATTGGGCCGTCCATGACAGAAAAAACCATGGTAGAAGCGAGGGCGAGGAAAATATAGGGGAGTTCCCGGTTACGGTGGATGGTCGGTAGCCGGTGGAGGGCTGGATGAACAGTAGCCCGTGAGGGGTGGTTGAACAGGACCCCGTGGAGAGGGCTGGTTGAACAGTAGCCGGTGGAGGAGCTCGCGGTGGAGGCTGGATGAACAGGAGCCCATGGATGAACATCATAGGTGGAGGTTGGAGGAGGTCGATGGTGGATGAATAGTAGCCCGTGGAGGCTGGAGGAGGTCGACGGTGGAGATGAACAGTATCCCATGGAGTCCCATTTTACGGTACGCCACACCCCTCCCAATGAACAGGACCCCCGTTTCAACTGTAGCGCTCCAACACAAGTCTGTTTCCTCCGTTTTGCAGTACGCCACACCCCTATCGATCAACAAGGACCCTGTTTCGAACGTAGGAGGTCCAACAGAAGTCCGTTTCCTCCATTTTACGGTACGCCAGACCCCTCCCGATGAATAGGATCCCGTTTCGACCGTGGCCAATCGAACACAAGGCCGTTTCCTCCGTTCTGCGGTACGTCGGGCCTCGTTTCCATCGGCTGTTCTGTCCAAGCCAGTTGGCTCCGGATGAATAGCATGTGTTCCGCTTACTTCCGATGAACACGACGCATTTTGTTGCCTCCCCATGAACATGATGATGATGCAGTTTCTCTGTTCCAACCCAGCCATGTACACAACCCTGGCCATACATACGCATGAGTAGGCGTTCGAGACCCTGCCTATATGTACGTACGTGTCCGTATTTACTTTCTTGCACCTTGGCTGTTGTACGTATGTGTACATGCTACGTGCGCACCTCTACTACGACATGTGCGCGCCTCTACATCGACCAGTATGTACGTATACGTTCGCAAACAGAATGATAACCTCTACGTACGTTTCGACCAGGTGGGTCCCGACTACCAGGCACTTCATTGCATGCAAAGATGTAGCTAGTTGGTCCCAGCAGTCAGGGGGCGAATCATTTTTTTTGTCCGTAATATGGACGCACTTCCTTGCGTACGAAGATGTAGCTGGTAGGTCTCAGCAGTCAGGGGGGAAGGTTTTTTTGCAATATATGGTGGCCCGTCCGGTGGGTCCCTGCTGTCAGGTGGATGAATCATTATTTTCCGCGTAATAAGGAGGCACTTCCTTGCTGCGGCCGTGGACCCAGCTGTCAGCCTCTCCACGTACAATACTCTTCCGATGAAAGTCGGTCATCGATCACATTAACCACGCCGCGCCGAGAGCACCAAGACGGTGGACGACGGCAAGGCCTAGGAAGGGGACGACGCGGAGCTGGGGAAGACGCGACAGTGGATGCCCATGCAGAGAGGAGTACGAGGGTTCACTGGTTCGGCTGCGGTGTGAGGCTGCCGTCGCGGCAGAATAACAGGGGGTGTGGGTGAGTAGAGGGATGGCCTGGCCAGCGGTGGAAGTAGTAGGGGGCGGTGAGACCTCTGAGGCAGGAGCACGCGACACGACTGGCGCTGGTTTGGGCGGCTGGAGCAAGAAGACCAGAGGTTGAAGAAGCACTACGGTCGTTGGATGAACATCGTATGGTAACTGGAGCTAGAATCGTTCATATTGACTAAGTTGACAAAGCCCTCCGTCCCCGTCAACTTAATAGGCCCACAAGTCAGCCTCCCACCATGCTGGGTTCCAGCTAGCAGGGGAGTATTCATTTTTTGTGCGTAATAAGGAGGCACTTCCTTACGTGCGAAGATATAGCTAGTGGGTCCGACCTGTCAGTGGAGAGGACATTTTTTTCATGAAATACAGAGGCCCTTTCGGTGGGTCCCAGATATCAGGTGGGGGAATCATTATTTTGTGCGTAATAAGGAGGCATTTCCTTGTGTGCGGTCGTGGAACCAGCTGTCAGCCTCTCCACGTATAGTCCACGTCCGATGGATGTTGTTCGTTGACCATGTTGACCAAACCGCACCGAGAGCACCATGGCGGTGGACGACGGCGAGGCCTAGGAAGGGAACAACATGGAGCTGGGGAAGACTCGGCAGTGATTGCCCACGCGGTGGGGAGTATGAGGGTTTACTCGTCCGACTGCCGTCATCGAAAAATAGCAGGAGGTGTGGGTGAGTAGAGGAATGGCCTGGCCAGCAATGGAGTAGGTTGGGGCGGTGCAACCTATGCGGCAGCACAGCCGTCCACGGGAGGCAGGAGCAGGTAGTCCCACCGACGCTGGTTTGGGCGGCTGGAGCAAGAAGATCAGATATTGAAGAAGCAGCATGGCCGTTGGATTAACATCCAACAGTCACTGCTGCTATAATCGTTTGTGGACTAAGTTGACAAAGCCTTTCGTACACGTTGAGGGAGTTCTAGATTAAGGGGCCCTCGGGCGTCCGGCCTATTGACATGGGCCGGACTGATGGGCTGTGAAGATACAAGACCGAAGACTCTCACCTATGTCCGGATGGGACTCTCCTCGGCATGGAATGCAATCTTGGCGCCCGGATAAGAAGATTCCTTTCTCCGTAACCGACTTTGTACAACCCTAGTCCCCTCCGGTGTCTATATAAACCAGAGGGCTTAGTCCGTAGAGGCAATCATAATCATACAGGCTAGACTCCTAGGGTTTTAGCCATTATGATCTCGTGGTAGATCAACTCTTCTAATACTCATATTCATCAAGATCAATCAAGCAGGAAGTAGGGTATTACCTCCATAGAGAGGGCCCGAACCTGGGTAAATATCGTGTCCCCTGCCTCCTCTTACCATGAACCTTAGACGCACAGTTTGGGACCCCCTACCCGAGATTCGCCGGTTTTGACACCGACATTGGTGCTTTCATTGAGAGTTCCGCTGTGAAGTCCAAGACAGAATTGATGGCTCGCCTTGTTGTCAAGGACAGTATCACCTCCGGAGGAGCCTTGGCACCAGGTCAAACCCTTCGGCTGGGCGGCATTACCGTGACCGCCCGTTCGGCCGTCAAACCAATGATGACTTCTCGGGTCATCAAAAATTGCCTCCGTGTTGATTCCGAATACTCCAAATGGATGGATCCGACAGAGTTGTCGTCTTTAAATGAGCTCCTTGATCGCATCACCGCCCTGGGGGTCGCTACAGACTACGATCGGATTGGGCTTAAACCCGATCAGAGAGAAATCAAATCTCCACCGATCACCCATCAGGTAGCGGTAATTGAGGAGAGAAACAACAACTCTCCCCCTATGTTAAGGACGAACTATGTTCAGATTTCCGGGCTTGAAGAGCCAGATACCCATCCACGGAACAACACGCCCTGCCCTTCGGACTTAGAATCGAACAACGGGCCTGAAAAATCAGTTGATACCCCGGAGCTCGAGCTATCAAGTTCGGAAGTTTCTCAAACTCCGGATCCCAAATTGGGTCAGGGTTCACACTTAAATCCACCCACCCACCCAGATACACATGATCTTGTGTACATACAATAGCAGTCTCAAGAAACGGACCATCACTTTTGGGTCAGATTCCTCCTTGTCAAAAACAAGATCAAAGACTGCAGCGACGCAGACCCGATCTCATTATTCTGCAACAATTGCATGGACAAGGGAATCCTCAATGCCATTAACCGTCATCGCGTATTACACTTCGCTGAGTTGGCAACCATAGTACAGAAGTACTGCGCAATTGAAAGCACCTGGAATACCCACGCAACTCCATAGGAGGAACCAGTTTCGACTCAACCCATTGTCCGGGCAAAAAGGATGCACCCTCATGGGTCACCCAATCCAATATTAAAGAAATTAAAGCCCATTACGGGGCGCGGAACCGTTCTGGAGGGATGGTTCGATAAGCCATGCAAAATATACACAACACCGGATACTATACCAACCCACAGCCTTAGTGCATGTTGGATACTCTGGCAAGTGGCCAAGAGCGGCGAGGATCTCCTCACCAAAAATACCGCAGAGCAACACCCCGCGGAAGACGACGACCTCAGAGTATTGACGGTCTTCGAGACGTTCACCTCAAACAATACGTGCAAAGGGGCACTCTGCGGCCTCGCTGAAGTCTTCCAAGTCGCAGCAGTAAACCCCTAGGACGAGACGGCCATAACTTTCAACGCCGGTGACGAACCAAATTCAAGACAGTCCGGGCACGAGCCGCCTTGGTCCTCAGTCCAATCATGGACAACTTTTGGCTTACCAAAGTGCTCATGGACGGCGGCGGCAGACTAAACCTCATTTACGAGGAAACTCTCAACAAAATGGAAATAGACATGAGCCGCATTGAGAAAAGTAGCACGACCTTTCGAGGACTCATTCCAAGTCAGGAGGCACGATGCGCGGGAAAAATCACACTTGACGTGGTATTCGGCACGCCGGAGAATTATCGGTCCGAAGAGATAGCCTTCCAAGTGGCCCCTTTCAACAGTGGATATCACGCCTTGTTAGGGCGAGATGCCTTTACATGCTTCCAAGCTATTCCTCATTACGGGTACAGGAAGCTCAAGATGCACGGGCCCAATGGTATTATCACTCGTGCCAGTGATCCGGGCATATCACTCTGCGCCGAAAACAAAACCGCAGCCCTGGCCCTCGAGGCATTGTCGGAAGCCCTCGCGGCCGAAGAGTTAACCGGACTACGGTCCACGGTGGATAGGGACGACGTGATCCTAGACAAGCGACCCCAATCCACCTCCTTTAAACCAGCAGTTGAAATAGTCAAATTTCAAGTCCACCCGACGGACCCTAAGAAGACAGCATCCATCGGGGCACAGTTGGACCCAACGGTTGATGCCGTGCTACGAGAGTTCCTGCGCGAGAACTGGGACATATTCGCGTGGCACCCTTCTGATATGCCAGGAATCCCATGCAAGTTGTCTGAACACAACCTAAACATACTGAAGGGATATAAACCGGTCAAGCAAACATTGCGGCACTTTTCTGAACCCAAATGACAAGCTATGGGGGAGGAGCTAGCCAAGTTAATCGAGGCCGGATTCATCAGAGAAATAAAACACCCGGACTGGATGGTAAACCTGGTGATGGTGCCAAAGAAGGATAAATCCTGGTGCCTATGCGTCGATTTCAAAGACCTCAACAAGGCCTGCCCTAAGGATCCATTTCCCCTCCCTCGCATTGATCAGATTATTGATGGTACGGCCGGACACGACTCACTGTGTTTCCTTGACGCATACTCTAGATACCATCAAATCAAAATGAAGGAGTCCGACACAGCGGCAACAACATTCATTACCCCATATGGGCCGTTCTGCTTCAACACTATGCCTTCGGACTTAAAAACGCTGGCGCCACCTATCAACGCATGATTCAAACATGCCTGGAGAAACAGATCGGCAACATAGTTGAAGCGTATGTAGATGACGTCGTCATCAAAACTAGGCACGTTGAGTCATTAATAGACGATCTGCGTCCACATTTGACAACCTCCATACATATGACATCAAGCTCAATCCGGAAAAGTGCATTTTCGGCGTTTCCACTAGAAAACTGTTGGGCTTCATCGTTTCCAATAGAGGAATTGAGGCGAACCCAGCTAAAATCCGAGCTTTGCCATAGTTGGCTACGCCAACAGACCTTAAACAAGTCCAAAAACTAGCCGGATGTGTGGCAGCTTTAAGCCGCTTTATCTCCAGACTCACTAGCTCCGCCACCACCACCTCCTCCTCCTCTTCCACCTAAGCATCAGGCAGATCAAGATGGTGATTTGCTGCTTCCACGTAGTCAATAATATTGACGTTCACAACTTCACCATGATGAATTCACCTAGTATATATGACCGACATCCCATACAAGTGTAGATGATTTTGCACAGTTAACTAGGGTCTTGTAACTGAATTCATACAACTGCTACACGGGAAGAGCACATCTGATTTCCGATCACCGTACTCAGCTCTGAGAAAGTTCATGAAGTTTTCAACCCCCTCGACATATGCAGCGGAGAATCTTCGAGAAAAAGTTATCCAAGTCCTATCCATCTGTTAGACATACAAATTAGTTCTTCTACTAGATATTGTAGGAAAAACATATATGTTTTTTTATGAAGTCCAAAAAAAATACCTAGGTCAATGTATAAAGCTATGGCAAGATATTTGGACAAACAGATCTTAGTAACGAAATATATGTAAAGCTAATTCAGCAAACAGATTTGAGTGCTAAATTATGGCAGGCTATTTCAGCAGTCAATGAGGCCGAGCACACAACCATCAAACTATCGAAGGCCATCACAACAACAAAGATCGAATATAAAATGGTGTAGAGCTATTAGACCATGGCATTCTACGTTACAATAAATATATGGTAGGATATTTTAGCAACTAATCGGCCTTGGCATGCCATCTCAGCTAAGCAGATTGAGTGCAGAACAGGGCAAGTAAGCTTCCTAAGCAGAGCATATTGAATGTAAACTACTTCGGCAAACAGTGAGACTAACAACGTCTATGAGCTAACATTCAGCGCTACACCAACATGCACGGGGCCTCAGTCTAGAATGCGTGTACCATGGGAGAAGCTGACCGCCGTGTGTCTCCACACGAACGTCGCCAGCAGTGGCGGCGCTGACCGCCATGCGCCTCCACAAGAACGTTGCCAGCGGTGGCTGCACGGCTAGAGGATGGCAGTCTATGAGAGTGTACTGTGGGAGTGAGAGGATCACCGTGCGACCCCTCGATGAATCGCGACACCGACGTATCGGTGCGGCGGGGTGGGCAGCTTTGGCAGAGTGAATGGAGTGGTGGGGGACGGGGG